>NC_056735.1:1328976904-1329031904 GCF_019279795.1 Protopterus annectens
TCTCAAGAAACAGCAATCACTCATATGAGCAAACCTCTTGACAGCTATCAGTTTAGAGTGAATGGTCAAAAAGCAAACAATTTTTAATTTCTATTTTTTGCAGGAAGGCGAGCTACCCTGCACGCCCCATGTAATATCCTAGAAGAGTATCTGAAATGTGGCCTCCACCATTTGACTTAATAAAAACAAGAAATTGTAAAATCTTAGGTGTGTCTGTGGCAGACCATTTTCTAGCTGAGGAACTGCTACAGTTCCAGCTTCTCAATTTAGCTAGCAATGTTCCTGACATCAAGAAAGAAACTGCAAGCACTTCTACATAAACATATCATCACACAGGTACTTCAGCCAATCATGGAATGCTTTCCAAGTCAGCCACTTGTGCAGATAATGCTGCCCCCTCACCTAATAACATCACACATTTTGAATTTGCCTAACTGTGCATGTCAAATGCTGAGATGTGTTCTATTATGTCCATTAAGGAGAGCTGCATGTGGGCATTTCATCTTGTTTGTTTCGTGGTGTGGCCAAGCTCTACTGTGCTGTTTTTGATTCATTTCCCCTTCATGGACCTACAATTTTTTTTAACTCAAGTAGCCAGCAAAGACATTTTTAGAAATAAAAAAAATAAATAAATAAAAAAAATCAAAGCAGAATGCTGAAAACAGAAATCTTATCATGCCTGGCACTACAGTGAATGCCCACATAGAAACAAATGAAACCGTAGATATTTCTGCTTGATCTCTGTGCTGAACAGAACCTTACTTAAGGGCTTTCGTCACTGACTGATGTAGCTGAAGGAATACGAAACCAAGGTGTGTGGCAGAGACTGTATACAGTCAAAGCAGCAGCAACAGTTTTGGTTTATAGGTTTGGCATTCATTTTTATGTATAATGAGTAGCCATTAATGTATGTTAGCAGGTTGTTGTCCTTGGCTGGAACTATATATTCTGTTCTCAGGAGGAGAAAGTATAGCCCATTGTAAAGAATACAAACATCCATTTTAAAGTACAGATTTCTGTGTAAGATCAAAAGATGCATTTCCAGCAACATGCCTCACAATAAAGGATGGAATGGTACTATTGTAGTCAACATTTACAACAGTGGTGATATAAAACACTTGGCTGAAGCAGGCAACTATACATTTCTGCAAGCTTTCAAATATAGCTTCTTGTATGCATTCATGCAGATAGCCACTGGAAATTTTTAATGCATGTATTGATAGGGGATATTTCTATCTTTTCTGCAGAATTATTACAGTTTTGGATGCTTCACATATGTTTATCTCTCTGGTGAAGTTTCTGGGATTTTACGTGACTTTGTTTTTAAACTTGTTTTGGTGGCAGAATTAGTCAAGTGGGCAGGCAGTCACCTCATGATTATTATTTGTATGTCATCTATTGAAACTGAGACCAAAGAAAATAGTTCAAAATTTGAACTTTTGGTCCAACAAATTGTATAATCGTCTGCATAGACATGTCTGTGGTTTCATTGGAGTGCATTTAGACTGGTGTCCTACTTACTTCAAGTGGTGAACCCAAATCACAAGAACTGTACTGCATAGCTTTTTAAATCTCTGCTGGTTTAATAGTGAGTTCATTATATGGAAGGGGTAAAGATCCTGCTTGCAATACAAGTGAAGGTTTTCTGATCATTAGAAGGATAATCATGTGCTGTTGGATTATAATGGTATAAATCCATCACGTCTACCATAAATAAGTACAGTTTCTGTCCTTGTGGAGTGTTGCTTGGAAGAACTAGTAACTTTGTTTTTATTGGACAGATATAATTCACTTGTAGAATGTTAATCCAGGAAGCAAACTGCACCAACATAATTGTCCTTCTGAATCCTATGTCAGTATTTTACAGGTAGTGGTTTGCATAAAAATATCTCCTGAGTTCCTGAGGCAATTGGCTTGATTGTATTGTGCGGTTCTATGTGGGTATCATGTGTATATCCTGTTCTGGATCAGATCATTTCAACAAGGTAATATTCACTTTCATCCATTTTCTAGACACTGTAAAGCTTCCTCTGTTCTCTAGTATGCATATCCTGATTTTGCCTGTCTTTGGAAGGAAGTATATTCTGGGTCCTCAGTATATTGCTATGCTGAATAAACTCACCTGTGTCTGCCTTTTGAACATTCTTCTTTTGGTTAACATCTGTTTCTTTAAATTCAGTGAAGATATTCTATGAAACTAGCTGAACTGAAAATGTGGTAAGATAGATGTCTTATAATGATAGCCACATGTATGTAAAATATTTCTACATATTAAAATTATTAAAATTTGTGTAATTTCTGTAAAGATGTGCTCAGTCTATGTAAATATGTTACATCTTAAGCTTCAATGCTATGTTACTAGTCACTGTTAAGTTTGGTACTATTTACATTTGAATACTTCTGTATACACCTTATATTTTGCTTAAAATTTAACTGTGGAGCTTTTCTCCCCAGGTCTTTGCTGAAAATGGGCATGCATCCATTCGGATTCTCCCGGTCTACAAATGTAAAATAAATAAATAAATAATGTGTGTGTGTGTGTGTGTGTGTGTGTGTGTGTGTGTGTGTGTGTGTGTGTGTGTGTGTATGTTTATAACTTGTCTTCATTAGGATTCAGAAGCTTTTCATTACCCTTGTGATGCCCCACCACTGGCCTCCAGTTCAAGTCTCTAACTCCAGATGGATTTTTAAGTCCTCTGTGGAAATGTTGAAATCTCCACTTTCTGAGAGTTGTACATCTCCAAGGCCAGTCTGGTTGTCCTCCTGGTTGGGTTGCTGGTCTGTGATGCAGCTGGGGCTAAGGCTGTAATCATTTCTGCTTTAGTCAGACTGGCATGCACCAGTCATTTGGATTGGCACATTTCAGCCAACTGGCTCCTTGTCAGCTTGCCATACATTTCTGTTGACATCCTTGTCTGCTCTACCTGACTAACTAAGCTAACAGAAAAATAAATAAAACTACTGTGATGTGAAACTCTGAATGTTCACCGTGTGGCTAATTGACAAGACAAACACTTTCCTTAATGACCACTGTTTACAGGTTACAGGAATTCAATATCCACACCACTGAATCCCAATATGTGGATATCCCACCACTGCCAACCAATATATGTGACACCCCACCACTGGTCCAGTAATCAAGGAACCTCACTTCTCACCACTGGCAACAGTGGGGGACATACACTAGGAGGATGACAGGTACACACACAGTGTTTCCAGATGCATCTCTCTGCATCAAGTGTAATTTTCCCTTAAGAGCACACAGAGGCCACAGTCAGTCCAGGGCTGGTTTCTCCCACTTTCTCCAGATCCCTAGTAAGAATCCTCACTGGCACAGCTACAAGACTGAGATTTCAGCTGAGTGGCCAAGCCACGACTTCCAGCACCCTCTCTGTCCAACCAGTGCTTCGTGTCCCTGCCCAAGTAGCTGACACACACACACTTTGATGTTTGATTTATATACACACACACACATGCACACACACACCTGGGAAAGGCTGGCACAGATTTACTAGCTATGCCCCCTTCTGCCCAGACTATACAGTAGTTATTATTGCCACAAGCCAACTCTTTATTAGCTACTTTAAGGCCCATAACAAAGGGTGTCCAATCTTACTGTGCAATGTTGCTATCAATACAAATGGTAGTTTGAGCAAGACTATTAGGAGTGGCCTACACAATGTCATCAAATAAATATGCAAGTACTCTCAGAACTTAAATATGTCTTGACAGACCAGCCACGATGAAATGTTTAAATATATTTAATAATAAATAATAAAAGAATAAGACAATATTAAATTTATATAATCCATAACACCAGAGTTCAAAATCACAGGAAATATTTAAAACAACATTGCAGGACAATCTCAAATAAACAAAGAAAAACATCTAAAGTATGCTTCACTATATTCCTGATTGAATCTAAGAGAATTATATTCTTCCCAAGACTTACTTACTCATAGCAAGGCAAATGTGTGGTGAATGGATCTTGTCAGGTCAAAGACAAAATACAAAATGCAACAGTATCTCTCTCAGAGACTTCCCAAATTAATATCTCAAATATTATTGATGGGATACTTGCAAAATTATTAAATTTCTTGTCATCTGACTTCATTTCTCAGACTCAAACCAACCATTGATGCCAGTTGGTAGCATTTAGCATCTACCTGTGAAAATACATACATAGGGCCTTTTCCTCAAATCTTTGTACTTGCTGGAAGTCATGAAACAATACAACACTTGCAAGACAATGCAGAAAGTTCCCTAGTTTTAGACATTGCATCTCCTTACTGCCATAAAATAATTTAATTAAAGCTATTTTTTTTAAGTTTTGCAACTTAACCTCCTGTGTTGCAGTTTCCCTGTTAAAATATATACATTTAAACAGTTACTTTAGTATATATACATTTCTGTTCATTTCCAGTAGGGTACCCTGTGGATACATCTTTAAGCTCAGTATTTTGCAAACCCTTTTCAACCCACGTCTGTACAAACCTAGTTTGATATACACATAACATACAGTTCTAATAAGGTTGTAACACAAACATCTTATATGAAGCATGTTGACATTCAGAAATGACAGATAACCATTTACAAAATTCCATACAGCTGTGCTGGCAGTATCTCTTTGTCACACTTCTATATAAATCATGTTGATATTCACACATGACATATAATTATTTACAAAACTCCAGATAGCTGGACTGGCAGTATCTCCTTCCATGACAACCCTAAACAGAATGCCTGCCATAAACAGTAAAGTAAGAGTATCAGTCAGAGCTTATGTTTCCATGTTTATAATTGTTCTGGGATTCAGCACTTGATCTCTCATTGATGAAGAGTTGTTTTCCAAATTGCAGCTGAAGTGGAGCTCTGCAGTTAGGGTAATACTACAACTTGCTTATAAAAATCTAGACACTCTTGTGTTACATTCCCTGATCTGTATTGGTTTCTAAGACTCTTTTTTCATAAGGGGTGATGTCAACTATTTATTTATGTAGTTGTTTTGCTTTTTCCCAAAAGGAACTCAATATTTTCTATGCAAGTATTTCATCACCTCAAAGAAATAATTCTCAATACTTTTCTAAGACTTGTCCAAACACTGATGACAATAAACAAAGATGTAATTGTGACACCGTGCCCTGGCCCAGCAATCAAGGAGTCTCAATCCTCACCATTAACTCCAGGGAGGTTGTCCCATAGAAGAGAAAAGGATAACTAATACACACAGTAAAGTGCAATTTCCATTAAGTGCACACAGAGATCACAGTCAGTCTGGGGCTGGTTGCTCCCTTGCTCACCAGGTCCCCAATAAGACTCCCCACTGGCACAGCTATAGGGTCCAGGTCTCAGCCTAACTGGGCAAGCTAAAACCTCCAGTACCCTCTCTGTCCAACCAGTGCTTTGAGTCCCTGCCAAGTAGTTGAGACAACACACACACACTTTGAGATAAGTATTTATACAACTTCACAGACACTCCTGGGAAAGGCTGACACAGATTCTCCACCTGTGCCCCTTTACCCAGACTATACAGTAGTAATTACTGCCACCACCCAGTTAATAATATCAGCTACTAAAAGGCCCTTAAAAGGGTGTCCAATTACTACTGTGCAATATTAATATCCAATGGTAGTATGACTAACAGTCAAGGCTTACTTTAGAGTGGCCTATTACAATAACCTCTATAAATATGCAATGTACTCTAGAGCTTATCTCTACACAGCTCAGCCAAAGGTAGAAAGTTTTAAAAATATTTAATAATAAATAATTAAAACACAAGACAAAACTACTACACAACAGAGATATCTAAAAGTTCAGAGATCACACAGAAACTGAAAATAATACAGTAGAACAGGTCTGATTTCAAATAAAAATACCTAATTAATCTTTACTAGCTTTAACTATTCCTACAAATAATCACAGTGCTAAAACGTACATGTGAGCACAAGGCAGAGTGCTGATAAGTGGATGTCCAAAGTCAAAATGCTTCCTGTCTCTTGTGTGAAATAGTATTTAAACATTACTAACAAACATGTTTGCTGGGTCACTCCCCAAATTACATAATTTTTGACAATTAGGTTTTCCCAGGCAAACAAACTGCATTATCTAGCAATCTAACACCTGCACAGAAACTACAACAATATAAGGCATTTCACATGTATATTCTAACAGAAACCAGAGCAATAAAGCACCTTCCACATCTAAATTCTGGTCATAAACTTTAGCCTTAAAACAATGGGCATGAAACCTTCATCCAGCTGCCCTGGAGCTGAATTCTAATATGAAAGGGTCACAACATGCTTCACTGGGACAGTAGAGTGCAATGTTGTCACATATTTTGCAGTTCCACATTTCACAGTGTTCTTTTACATTCAAGAAAACATGCCTGTATTTTACATTTATTTACAAATGCCAGAATTATATATCAAGTTCTATTTGACTAGGCTAGCAGCCTTCGTCCATCTCTCCCCAATCATCACATCTCCCCCCCCCCCGGGAACTCAAGCACGTTTTTCATGTGCCCCTTGAGAAACATCACTTGAGAGTGTCAGGTCTATCTGGATGTACCTCACTCCATTCCCTGTCTTGAGAGCCAATCTGCATTGGCATTGCAACTCCCACTGTGGTGCTGCACTGACATATATGCTTGCAACCCCAGACTCCATCTTAGCAACTTGGCATTTTGCTGACTGGCTCTGTTTAATCATGTTAGAGTGTTGTGATCTGTCATCACAGTGAATTTTCGTCCATACAGATAAGGCTGAAGTTTTTGTAGTGCCCACACTATGGCTAGACATTCCTTTTATACTGCTGCATAGCATTCCTCCCTGGGTTGGTGCCTATGACTGAGATAAACCACTGGGTGCTCTTCTCCCTCTGAAGAAATCTGGCTAAGTACAGCCCCCACCCCATAGTTTGAAGCATCCACCTACACAACAAAGACTTTGCTGTAGTCTGGACTGGCTAACACAGGGGGTCCTCCCAACACTTCCTTAAGCTTCTGAAATGGCTGCTCACATGTTGGGGTCCACACTACCTTATCTGGCCTGTTCTTCCTTGTCAGGTCTGTGAGGAGAACAGCTATGGTACTATAATTGGGAACTAACTCTCTGTAGTACCCTGCTGCCCCTAAGAATGCCCTCACCTGCTTTTTGGTAACAGGTGCAAGCCATACCTGAATAGCTTCCACTTTGGCAGGTTCTGGCCTTATCTTACCACTCCCCACTCTATGTCCTAGGTAGGAGACCTCTGCCATAGCCACCTGACATTTGCATGGCTTAATGGTCAACCCTGCCCTCTGATGTCTTCCCAGCACCTCCCTGACATGCTGAAGGTGCTCTTGCCAGGAATGGCTGTAGATAGCAATATCATCCATGTAAGCAAGGGCAAACCCTCCTGCTCCTGCTAAGATATGATCTACCAGCCTCTGGAAAGTCACTGGGGCATTCTTCATTCCAAAGGGCATCTTTGTGAACTCATACAAGCCAAAAGGAGTCACAAAGGCTGACTTCTCTCTAGCACTGGGAGTCAAGGGCACCTGCCAGTAACCCTTGGTAAGATCAATGGTTGTAAGATACTTAGTCCCACCCAGCTGCTCTAGGGCCTCATCTGTCCTAGGCATGGGGTAAGCATCTGACTCTGTGTGACTATTTAATTTCCTGTAATCCACACAGAACCTGGTGCAACCATCCTTCTTTGGCACCAGTACCACTGGTGAGGCCCAGGGACTGTTGGACTCTTGAATCTCCCCTAGTTCCAACATCTCCTGTACCTCCTCCCTCAGAGTCTGTTTGACTCTCTCAGGCACCCTATAAGGGGCCTGCCTGATAGGCCTTTGGGGTTTTGTATCCACCTGGTGCTGCACCAGGTGGGTGCTCCCAGGTTTTCCGGTGAACATGCGCCAAACTCCTGCAACACTGCTCAGATTTCTCAAACTTGGGTAGGAGATAGCTGCTGAGACATTGCTACCCCTTGCACCAAGGTGGAAGCCTGAGCCTCACTGAGGAGATCAGTCACAAGATCTCTCTCAGACTCCTCCTGCAATCTACTGCAAATGCTCAGCACAAGGACCTCCCTATCATGGTAAGGTTTCATCAAGTTAACATGGTACAATTTGTGCGCCTGCCATCTGCCTAGCACTTCCACCATGTAGGTAACATCACTTACCTTTCTTACCACCTTGTAGGGTCCCTCCCAAGCTGCTTGCAACTTGTTGTGTCTGACAGGAATGAGAACCATCACCTGCTGCCCTACAGCATACTCTCTAGCTTGAGCATTCCTGTCATACCACACCTTTTTCTGTTGTTGGGCTTCTGCCAAGTTCTCCTGGGCCAGGCCCATGAGTTCCCTGAGCCTTGTCCTGAGGTTCAGGACATATGCCACAACAGACTCCTTGTGAGACTCACACTCAACCTTCCCACTCATCTCAAATTAAATCTAGAGGTCCCCTCACCCTATGCCCATACAGCAACTCAAAGGGTAAAACACCTGTGGATTCCTGGGGAACCTCTCTGTAAGCAAACAACATATGGGGTAAATATTTGTCCCACTCCCTCTTAAACTGATCTGCAAATGCATGTAGCATGGACTTGATTGTAGAGTTTAACCTCTCAACAAGACCATTAGTCTTGGGATGCTAGGGGTGGTCTTCATGTGCTTCACCCCACAGGACTTCCACAGACAAGCCAGCAGATCTGACATAAAATTGGCACCTCTGTCAAACAGTATTTCCTTTGGTAAACCTACCCTGCTGAAAATCTCTAGCAAAGCATTTGCCACCTTCTCTGCCTCAATGGAGGACAAAGCCACTGTCTCAGCTTATTGTGTAGCATAATCTACAATCACCAGGATATACTTTTTCCCTGTGGAACTTGGGGTAATCAGATGACCCACAATAGCCATAGCTACGCTCTGAAATGGCTCCTCAATAACAGGCAAAGGCATCAAAGGAGCTCTCACCTTGTCTCCTGCCTTGCCTACCTTTTGGCACTGCTCACAGTTCCTGCAGTACCCTGTTACATCTCTGGAAATTCCAGGTCAATAGAAGTTTTGCATAATACGCCCCTTTCTACGTTTTATGCCCACATGACCTGCCAAGGGAGTATCATGGGTTATGGCTAGAAGCGCCAGATGGTAAGCTCTAGGCACTACCAACTGCTGTACTCTCTCACCTTCTAGCCCTTCCTCAGGGGTCCACTCTCTGTACAGTAACCCTTTGTTCCAGTATATAGATTCCCCCTTCCCTTGAGAATCAGGTGCCTCCCTAGTTACCTGTCTCAGGCCTTGCAATGTAGGGACTGAGAGCTGAGCCTGTCTCAAGTCTCTCTTTGTAACCCTTCCCAGCTCCCCTTCCACAGGAAGTCTGGCATCCTCTGACAGCAGTGCCTCACTGTCAGCCAGGGTACTACTACTCACCTCTACCTTTGCAGTTACCCTGTCCAAGGGAACATCAGTACCCACAAGCAGCTGTGGCTCACATTCAGTCTTACTGCTACAGCATAGCTCACTCCCTGAAGTAACCAACTCAGCAGTCCTGGCTGTAAGTATGCAGTCTGTCTAGGTCTCCCCCAGGCTACCAGACCCACATGTTTGTCTCCTAGCCTCACTGCATGTAACTGCATAAGTACATAGTACTGCATCATCCAAATCCTTCCCTCTCAGGACATCTGCAGGATGGTAGTTCCATACCCCTGTTGTCTCAAGACAACCAACTGTTGGCATTTTGTCTTTCTCACTTACTGGCTCCCTCACCTTTGGTTCCCCACCTTGCCTCCGTGGACACCTGTATTTGACATGGCCCCACTGGTTGCTTTCAAAACATCTCACCCTAGGTCCTGGACATATACCTGGACTAATGGCTTCCCCTGCTACTGGTGGATTCTGTTGGGGCAGTCTGTGCTGCCCACCATGGGTTCCTTTAGACCCATGAGCAGTACTGGGGGTCCCTTGCCTGTGCAGGGCTGCCCTGCTTGCTAGGTATAGGTCTCCCTTCTTCCCCAACTCCTCTGAAGTAGTACACTGTTTATCAGCTAACCAGATCCTCATGTCCTCAGGCAAAGTGCTAAGGGCTTGTTCCCTTACCAAAAGGTTTGTCAGCCCTTCAAAAGTGGTGACCTGACATCCTCTCACCCAGCTATGAAAATAAGTGCTCATTTCAGCAACATATTCACATACATTTTCATCTGCCTTGCGCCTATGCTCACGAAACCTTTTCCTATACATTTCAGGTGTTAGCTTAAAACATTCTAATAAATGTCTTTTTACAGCAGTATAATCAAAACAGTCAGCGCCATGCATTTTTGCTAAAGAAGTTACAGATTTATCATGGAGTAACGGGGTCAGGAACCATACCCAGAGCCTTTGGTCACCTTCATACTGTTTAATACCTGCTCAAACATATGAATGAAGCTATCAAAATTATCCACCTCTTTAAACTGTGGAAGAAATTTACTGACCTTTTGTGCTTCTGGGGTCTGGTTACTCCCTTCCCCATTACCTCCATGACATGGTGAAGAGTCAGCATTTCCCTCTCATGCCTCCTCTGCCGTTTATTTTCCTCAGCTTGTAAACTCCTCATTTTCTTGTCTGCTTCCAGTTCCATACGCCTGGCCTCCAACTCGAGTCTCTTTAGCTCTAGCTGGATTTTTAAGTCCACTGCAGAAAGGTTGAGCTGTTCATTCTCCGAGGATATTGTATCTCCACTGTCAGTCTGATTGTCCTCCAGGCTGCTGTTCTCTGATGCAGCTGTAACCAAGGCTGCAATCAGGTCTGTTTTAGTCAGGCTTCCATGCACCAGTCCCCTAGCCTGGCACATCTCCGCCAGTTGGCTCCTTGTCAGCTTTCCATACTCTTCTGTTGACATGCTGCCTGCTCACCCTAACACTAAGCTAACAAAACAAATAAAACAATTGTGATCTGAACTCTGAGTATACAATCCGTGGCTGTTTTAGAGTACAAAACACTTTTAGAGATCACTGTACATAAGCTACAGGAATTCGCTCTACCCACATCACTATAAGCCAATTAGTATGTGAAGTAGATCCCACCACTGCCAAACACTTGTGATGACTGTGCCCTGGCCAGGCAATCAAGGAGCTTCAATCCTCACCACTAACACCAGGGAGGTCGTCTCATAGAAGAGAAAAAGATAACTAATACACACAGTAAAGTACAATTTCCCTTAAGTGCACACAGAGATCACAGTCAGTCTGGGGCTGGTTGCTCCCTTGCTCACCAGGTCCCCAATAAGACTCCCCACTGACACAGCTATATGGTCCAGGTCTCAGCCTAACTGGGCAAGCTAAAACCTCCAGTATCCTCTCTGTCCAACCAGTGCTTTGTGTCCCTGCCAAGTAGCTGACACAACATACAGACACTTTGAGATAAGTATTTATACAACTTCACAGACACTTCTGGGAAAGACTGACACAGATTCTCCAACTATGCCCCTTTACCCAGACTATACAGTAGTAACTACTGCCACCACTCAGTTAATAATATCAGCTACTAAAAGGCCCTTGGGGTGTCCAGTATTTACTGTGCAATATTAATATCCAATAGTAGTATGATTAACAGTCAAGGCTTACTTTAGAGTGGCCTATTACAATAACCTCTATAAATATGCAATGTACTCTAGAGCTTATCTCTACACAAATCAGCCACATGTAGAAGGTTTTAAAATATTTAATAAATAATTAAAACACAAGACAAAACTACTACACCACAGAGATATTTAAGAGTTCAGACATCACACAGAAACTTAAAATAATACAGTAGAACAGGTCTGATTTCAAAGAAAAATACCTAATTAATCTTTACTAGCTTTAACTATTCCTACAAGAAATCACAGTGATAAAACTTACATGTGAGCACAAGGCAGAGTGCTGATAAGTGGATGTCCAAAGTCAAAATGC
Organism: Protopterus annectens; assembly: GCF_019279795.1. Taxonomy (NCBI): domain Eukaryota; kingdom Metazoa; phylum Chordata; order Ceratodontiformes; family Protopteridae; genus Protopterus; species Protopterus annectens. The sequence continues at coordinate 1,328,988,817 of NC_056735.1, forward strand.
TTCCAGTCTCTTGTGTGAAATAGTATTTAAACATTACTAACAAACATGTTTGCTGGGTCCCTCCCCAAATTACATCATTTCTGACACTTAGGTTTTCCCAGACAAACAAACTGCATTATCTAGCAAGCTAACACCTGCACAGAAACTTACAACAATATAAGATGTTTCACATGTATATTCTAACAGAAACTAAAGCAAAGTACATTCCACATCTAAATTCTGGTCATAAACTTCAGCCTTAAAACAATGGGCATGAAACCTTCATCCAGCCGACTTGAAGCCATATTCTAATATGAAAGGGTCACAACATGCTTTACTGGGCCAGTAAAGTGCAATGTTGTCACATGCTTTGCAGTTCCACATTTCACAGTGTTCTTTTACATTCATGAAAACATGCCTGTATTTTACATTTATTTACAAATACCAGAATTATATATCAAATTCTATTTGACTAGGCTGGCAGCCTTCACCCATCTCTCCCCAATCATCACAGTAATGTTTAAAGAATCTCTGTCAATAATGTCCTGTCATTCTGTATATGTCGGGGAAGGGACATGGCCAAGGTGGTGGCATGAATGCAGCATATTTTAGTTGCTCTGCACTACTAGAAAGAACTTGACAGCAATTTGTTGTTAAAGATAATATGAAACTCACAAAATCAAAGTAGCCTATCTGTTCTCAAAATGTAAATCAAAGTAGCCTATCTGTTCTCAAAATGTAAATCAAAGTAGCCTATCTGTTCTCAAAATGTAAATCAAAGTAGCCTATCTGTTCTCAAAATGTATTTCCTTAATAGTTGATTACCTTGGTAGTCTTTCTTTCATTTAATTTGCATTCTCACTTTTCTTTATAAGGAAGATCTCTTACAAAAAATGCCTTCCATAGTCATAATATGCTCTGCCCTTATTGATTAGTCTGCAAGCAGTTCTGCTTCCTTGCTGACATGCTGACCTCACATTGGGTTCAGCAATATCCATTACCTAGTCAACAAGAGGGAGAAAGGTGTACAGACAGAAGGCTTTCACAATGGGACTTCTATTTTTTTGTCTAATTTTGAATTTTAAGGTTAGCTACGCATTCTTTGTTAATCTGGTCTTCAAAGTCTCATGATTTCTTTATTCCATTTGTGTAAAAACAAAAGTAAAGGCTGCTCCTGTTTCACTAACACACAAGCACAGCATGTGCAGCTCAAATTCCATAACTCTCAGTTGTCTCTGATTTTGCCTCATAGGTTTATCCTGTCAGTCCTTCATATAACTTCTGATTTTCTAGTAAAACAGTGAGGATTACAGCTGGACAATAATGCTAGATATGAGTTTCATAGTTCTTTTTATCCAGAAAATGCATGCAAATGCAAAACTTGCTCAGTTAATAAACAAATATAATGCACTTAGCCCATGGGCAGTATTAACATGATAGCTACTTACTTACAAAAAACAGAGGAAAGAGACACAGTCTACTAGTTCAGAAAGTACAGGAATACATCATCAAAGTGACAATAGAGAGATGATGCAAAGACAGGAAGTACTGCCTCAGAAGTCAATGGGGAGTCAAAGTTTGTGATCAGGAAATAACAGTAAATTGAAACAACAGAATATCCAGTAAATTGGATTTGCAGAGTGGGAAGCCATCTGCTCTTCCCAGAAGAAAAAGAAAGAAAGACTGCAGGTATGTGCAAACGATGGTTGCACACGGTCTTTAGGTTTGATCCAAGTAAGTTTTTAGTGAAACAAAATGCTTGTCTTGTCTCATGATCAAATTTTTACTAGTTCATTTTATTTTGTTTAGTTACATATTTACACAGTGAAGTTGGCAGTATCCATGCACAGATTTATATAGATGTATGTGTATGTATGTATAAATAAATATATATATATATATATATATATATATATATATATATATATATATATATATGTGTGTGTGTGTGTGTGTCTGTATGTATGTATATATATATATATATATATATATATATATATATAAAGTTACATAGTTATATAGATTATATATATATATATATATATATATATAGATATATATATATATATATATATATATTTATAAATAACTATATATATATATATATATATATGTATATATGTATATATATATATATATATATATATATATATATATATATATAGATAGATATATAAATAGATATATATATATATATATATATATATATATAAATATATATATATATATATACATGTCTTTCTATATCACTGTTACAGTATTCATTACAATCAGCCTGTCACTTGGCTAGTATAAATAAGCTTAAAAGAGATCTTGTTAGTGCCGTATATCACATTTATGCACCCCGCACAGAATATAGGGCATAAAAGGGACATATGGATGCAACGACGTAGAACTTCTTTTGCCACCAGTTTGAACACCATTTTTGCCAGTTGGTTTGAAAGCTTTGTTACTGTACTGAATATTTAGCAACTCCAGATAAGTTCCCCATTGCGGTTATTTATATTTTTTATTTTACTTTCTTGGTCTGCTTTGCCTCTTAAGGTTATTATTTACCAGACCCACATGACCAGGTATGTTCTGGCCTTGATTGCTCAGGTTTGTCAGATTATCATTGCACTTGGAGACCTACTTTGGATCTTTCTCAGCTCAACACCTTTCTTGAGATCCCTTCTATTCAGATGCTTACTCTTCAAACTCTGTTTCCTCTTTTATTACCCCAGGTTTTCTGGTGTCCTTAGATTTGAAAAATGCTTACCTTCATATCCCTATCACCCTCTCTTCAGGAAATATTTACATTTCTCTGTGTCTTCCTCTCATTTTCAGTTCTCTGCTTTGCCATTTGGACTCACTACTGCCCCAAAGGTATTCACAGAATTCCTAATTCCTGTGATTGCCTTCTGCAGGCTCCAAGGTATTCAGATTTTTTCGTATCTAGATGACCTGCTGTTTCAGGCACTTTCCCCCAGTTGAATGTTGCAGGATCTGCAGTTCACCGTCTCTCTTCTTCATTGTCTGGGGTTTACTATCAACTTCCAAAAGTCCATTCTGACTCTCTCCCAGGATCATATGTACCTAGGATGCAGGATTCAGATGGTGCCAATGTTGGCCTCTCTTCTACCTCCAAAGGTATTGTCATTGAAAACCTTCTTTTAGTCTCTTCTTCCTCTGACTTCTATGCCAGCCAGGGAGCTTTTTTTCTGGCCCTGGAATTCATGGCCTCTTCTATTCTGATGCTTCCTATTGCCAGACTGCATATGTGGAAGCTTCAATGGAACCTCAAGTCAGTTTGGCTGCAACATCATCACCCTCTGAATTTCAGTGTACCTCTCCTTCCTTGTCTCAAGAAGGAATCAAGTGGTGGATTTGACAGATGCACGCTCAACCCAGGCCTGCCCTTTCAGCCTACAGTCCCTTCTCAAGAGCTGTTCACTGATCCCTCAGACGTGGGGTGGGGGAGCATCTCTTTATCACCTGAAAGTTCAGGGTCTTTGGCCTCCCCATCAGAGGTCATACAATACCAACATCAAAGAGATGAGGGCTCTGATTCTGGCCCTTCTGGCTTTCCACCCATTGTTCTCTCCAAGTCCCTTGAAGGTGTATACAGTGATGTGGTATGTCAACAAGTGGGGTGGGAGCACAAAATCTTAACTCCTCTGCAGGATGGCACTTCAGGTTTGGGAAGTGGATCTCAGTTATCAGTTAACTCTTCAAGAAGTATACATTCCTTCTGAGCACAATCTTGTGGCAGACTCTCTGAGCACATCCAAAGTACAGGCTCACAAATGGATACTTCACAGAGACATGTTTCAGGACATTGTCCATCGGTGGAGTATTCAGCAGGTATATATTTTTGCCTCCTCTGAATAGGCAGCTTCATCTCTTCTGTTCCAGAGTGCCATGCCATCTGGCCTGGACGACAGACACCTTTCCTTTTCTTGGAAGGGGAGGTTTCCTTATGATATATGATTTCCCTCCTCTTCCTCTACTTCCAAGAGTCCTGCAGAAGATTCAGCTGGACTACAAAAATCTTGTTAGTGACTCTCTTTTGGCTGAGAGAGTGCTGATTCCACTCATAATGCATCTGGCCAGAGGCAATCATCACAGGTTACCTCACTGGCTAGGTCTCCTCACACAAGACAAGGGATCTCTCATCCATCCTCATTTTCCCCTCTGCAACTGGCATTGTGGGTGACAGGATTTTGATCCCTTTCAGGCACCTCTTTTCTGAGGACATGTTCAGGGTTTTACAGGAGACAAAGAAACTCTCAACCAGAAAATCTTATATGTCCAAATGGAAGATATTTTTGGTGTGGTCCCATGCTCGTAACCAGGACCATTTTTCAGTGGGGGTCCCTCTGGTTCTCTCTTATTTGTGTGAGTTGCTCCAGTCTGGCTTGGCCTATTCTTATGTGATGGCCCATTTGTCAGCCATTTCGGGCTGTCTGCTCTTGAATCCTCCTTTTACTTCTTGTTTTGAGGTCAAGCAATTTCTTAAAGGTGTCTTGTATATTGGGCCTCCAAGACAGCTTATTTTTCCTCCTTGAAACCTTAATTTTGTTTTGGAAAAATTGACTCAGGCTTGTTTTGAGCCTGCAAGTTCGGCTTCTTTGCAACATTATACCTGGAAGATTGTTTTGCTGCTGGCTCTTACTTCTGGTCAGAGGGTTTCTGAGCTCCATGCCCTTATAGCCATTCCTTCTTTTTTGTTTTGTTTTTTTTTTCCACAGGGGCAGAGTGTCCCTTCATACTAATCCTTCTTTTATGCCCAAGGTAGTCAATGAGTTGCCCTTGAATCAGTTGGTACAACTCCCTCCCTTTTTTCGTTCTCCTCAGTTTGCTACTGAGAGGGTCCTACATACCTTGGATTTGCACAGACAGCTCAGGTACTATTTGGATAAAACTAGGACTATTAATAAGTCTGATCAGCTTTTTGTTTCCTTTCATCCCAGGTCTTTGGGTTTGACTGTTTCTAAGAAAGCCATCTCCTACTGGATATCTAAGGCAATTTCCTTTTGTTATACTTTTCATAGCAAATCAATGTCTACTGATATTAGATGCTCATTCCACTAGGGCTGTTGCCTCTTCTGCTTCCTTCTTCAAGGGGTTAGACACCAATTCCATCACTGAAGCTGCTACTTGGTCTTCAGTGCATACCTTGTCTAAGCATTATAAGTTGGATATGGTTTCTAGGGCCAGAGTGGGTTTTGCTGAAACCATTTTATGTGGGTTTGATGAGGGATCTTCTCAGCCGTCCACCTCCCATTCTGTTTCTTGAGTTTTTTTTACTCTTCCCTCTGTAACAAATACTACAACAGTAATATAGAAGGGCATAGTACAATTGTCTAAAATCTGGCCATAACAGTAGGTGCTCTTCTCTTCACATTTGCAGTATTTGCTCCCTCCCACCAACCCCCTCTTGTTTATTCTGCATTTTTTCCTTCTGGATGTGCATGGACTCCTTTGTTCTATGACAACTAATCTGTTCTGGGGCAATTCAGTTCTAGGTAGTTCCGGCTGTACATCCCTTTTATGCCCTGCTTCCTGTGTAGGGAGTATAAATGTGATGTACAGGACAAACGCAATCTCTTTTTAAGCTTACTAATACTGGCCAAGCAACGGGCTGCCCAAGGCAGGGCATCCCTTCTGAGACAAAATGTTGCAACAGTGAACAATAAAGAGAAGAATATCTGCTGTTGTGTCTGTGTACATATATATATATATATATATATATATATATATATATATATATATATATATATATATATATATACATATAAAATCACTTTTAAATATTGAATTACGGAATCCCGAGACTCTGAAAACCTAAGACCAGAATCTCGAGATTACGTAATCTCGAAAGTAAAAAAAAAATAATAAATGTCAAAAAAAAAAAAATTTAAACAGGTGTATTCAGGGGGGCAAGCCCTCCTGCACCCCCCACACCCCCGCAACTTAAATATACTAACTCCGAGATCGCACTACAGTGGAGTGAATGGCAAAAATTCCGTTCCACTCTGGACGGCACCATTTTGCCCTTCACTCCACTGTGGTGCAATCTCGGAGTTAATATATTTAAGTTGTAGGGGGTGTAGGGGTAAAATGTATTTTTTTTGTTTTCGAGATTACGGAATCTTGAGATTTTTGTCTTCAGTATTCAGAGTCTCGGGATTCCGTAATTCGATATTTAGTAGTGACCCCATATATATATATATATATATAAATATATATATATATATATATATATATATATATATATACATACACGCACACACACATATACACACACAATATGTATATATAATTGTGTGTGTGTATTATATAGGTCCATTATATATATATATATATATATATATATATATATATATATATATATATATATATATATACTGTGGTGGTGCTGCGGTAGCATTGTCGCCTCACAGTTAGACGTTACCTGTTCAATTCTCAGTTAGAGCGTCTTCTGTGTGGTGACATGCATGAATGGGCATTCCTTCGTTGAAGGTTGTGTGTTAGGCCCGGCAAGCCAGCACTTCAAAATCTACTGCCAATCGTTAGAGGACCGGAGTTCCGCTGTGGCGACCCCTAACCGGGAAAAGCTGAAAGAAACAAAGAAACAATATATACAAGCTTGCATATACACACACACACACACACACACACACACACACACACACACACCTATTATGAATCTAATGGGTTTGATGGTTTCATGGATTGCTTGTAGTTTCAGCTGAATTTAGTGTCACACTGAAGGTTCAAAATAGAGCTTACATATATGTATATCAAACAAAAAATCTCTTGCAAACAGCTGGTAGAATATCTTCCACCAGATAGAGAAGGTTTCAGCATTACTTTAAACTAGTGTGAGCCCCTTGAAAACATGACTTCTGCTCTATCTATAAACCAAGCAAGATAGCTCAAAAGAACTCTCTGTATTTTCCAATCATATCTCTGTGATTTTACCAAGACGTTAAATCAGCTTTAACCTCATTTTAAATGTCCTACAAAAGCTTAACCTCAGCAACTTACTAATGCAATGTACCATTTATCAAATTATCGCCAAACATACCCACATCTTCCTCCTTTTTATTGCCTGGATCCTTCTACAGATGCACCAAGAACATACCCACATCTGCCTCCTTTTTTATTGTTTGGGTCCTTATATCAGATGCACCATATGCTGCCACTCTTATTTATGCTATACAAGTTCTCTAAACCCCGCACCACTACAACCCTTTTCCTTATATTGCCTCTCCCTGATGTTTGCTATGATTCAGCCTAACATGCATTCTGAAAAAATGCTGAAACTCACAGTCAAAACATTCCTTTCATTTCACCAAAATTTTGTATTTATTTCAAAAATGTCTTGCTTTGTGTTCAACAGTTCTATGTACAGATAAAAATCATATGTTTAATGTGCAAATCTATGGAATGTCTTACATGACCTATGCTGGCAATGACATGAGACTGAGACTGTCTCTAGAATATATATATATATATATATATATATATATATATATATATATACCAGCCTTGATTAAGTTATAAACTAAAAGCATATTCTGCAATTAACATAACTTGTAACTACATCACCAAGCTCTGCTTCCAGTCTGATGTCTTTTACTTTTAATTGTCTGTCCATGAGAATTGTGAGTCCCTGCTAGGGAACACTACTAAACCAGTGTATATAATCACTTTGTTTTTATAATTGTTTGCTAACTTCTGTGTAATCCATGTAAGTTAGTCTATGTGGAGATTTTCTCCCTGGGCCTCTGCTGAAAATGGACATGTATCCAGTCGGACTATCCCGGTAAACAAATGCAAAATAAATAAAAATAAATAAATAAAATATATATAGACCCTCAGGTCTGGTTTTAGACATGTATTCCTGTAGCCCTATATGGTCTTTCTAAATCAAACCTTATGAACACCAGCACTGGTAGAAAGGCACATTCTAAGCAGCTGTGTACAGTTCTATCTGAAAAACTCTCCAGATCCATGTTGAAACATGCCCAGTGAATTTATCAGATGATCAGAAATATATTCATTAATAATTCTTTCAAAACATTTCCCTAAAATGCAAGTTAGACTAATGGGCCTAAAATTTGCAACATCTAATGAATCACCCCCTTTAGGAATAGAAATTGCTAATGCTTCTTTCCAAACAGTAGGAATATAAACAATTTTAAGTAAATATTGAAACAAATAAAGATGGAGCTATCATTTCAATTATTTTACCCAAAAAGCCATTTATTCAATCAATTCCAGCTGCTGAATTCAATTTAATCATTTTACCGGCTTTCTTAACTTATCAAGTGACAGAATTGGATGCTTTTCATCCAACATCAATTCATCATCAAAAACAAATATATCTACTTGTCTGGGGAAAAAAAAACATTTCATCCCAAAAAATTTTACACAATTCTTTAAGATTGCCATAAATAACCAGAGTAGTTATAGTTTGTCAGTCAGTCCCATATGACTTTACATGCTTATAAAATCCCTTCTTAATACTAGAGACATGATATGCCAGATTTATTTCACATTTGCAGCTATATTTGTCTCATAACTTTCCTAAAATTATACTGAGTCTTCCTTGCCAACTCCTTATTGAATTGACTTGGAAATTTTTTGTACTTCTTCCAGAATAATATTTATTTATTTATTTTACATTTGTTAACCGGGATGGTCCGACTGGATACATGTCCTTTTTCAGCAGAGGCCCGGGGAGAAAAGCTCCAACAGAGTTACATTGATAATTAGGTACAGTAAATGAGCTGAAAGAACTTAACAAAAACATAGGCTATTTACATACAAGTACAAGACTGCCATTACTATTTCTGAGATTACTACAAATGTAACATTAATAACATATTAGCAAGGATGGTAGGCAGTATAATGACATAGAGTTAGACAGGATACATATTTCTTTATCACAGTATACAAAGTACTTATTATCTTAGCTAGTTGTTTATGTTTTAGTTAATGGCACAGAGCTAGTCTGGGTTTGAGCAAGGACATAGCCAGTGTGACTTGAAGTGGAGTTTTAGACTATTTTGAATTGACTTAGAGAAGTTGCAAGCGTGATGTTATTTGGGAGAGAGTTCCATATTTTACCAGTGGTGTTGGCAAATAGCGTCACCACCTAGGTTGAGAGATTTAGTTGTTTGGACAAGGAGTCTGTTTGCTGAGCAAGGCAGCTTAGATTGGAGTAGGAAGTCATTAAGTTTTTAGTGCTGGGGTATTCTCAGGTTGTTTAAGGATTTTGAAGGCCTCTATGAGTTGGGACTGGTGAAGAAGGTGTGGGAATTCTATCCATCCAAGCTTTTTCAGGTTAGTACAGTGGTGTGTTCTGTATGGTAGGCCTGTAACGAACCTGGCAATGTGATTATAGCAGGATGAGAGCTTGGCCAGATCAGATTTGTTAAGGTGAGTGAGGACAGGAGAGGCATATAGTAGGGTAGAGAGAAGGTGTGAACGGGCTGTGGCTGCCCTGGCATTCGGGGTAAGGAAGGCTTTAATTCTAAATAGGGTCCCAAGTTTCTTGTTGACTGACTTAATGGCTTGGTTGATATGTATATCAAATCAGAGTTTATTGTCAATGTTTACTCCTAATAGCTTTGTATAGGTGTCTGGGGAGATGATGGTCCCATTATTGGATTTTATAGTGAAGTTTTCAGTCGGAGATCTATTGGTTGGGTAGAAGAGAAGTAACTTGGTTTTGTTTGGATTTAAGATCAGGAGATGGTTGGCAAGCCAGTTTTCAACTTTGGTGAAGCTATGTTGGGTGGTAGTTAGTAGATTTGCAAGAGAGGCATTGGAACATATTATAGTCGAGTCATCTGCATATTGAATGCAGGTGGCTTCAGGGATTACTGTTTGGATGTCGTTTATGAAGACTGAAAAGAGGAGAGGTCCTAATATGGAACCTTGAGGAACTCCTATGGTATTTGGTAGTAGGCAGGAGAGCTTGTTTTGCCACATTACTGCTTGTTGTCTCCCAGTGAGGTAAGCTTGAAACCAGTCAAGGGCTGGAGTATCTAGATACAGGGTTTTTAAAGTATATAGAAGTAACTGATGGTTTATCATATCGAAGGCTTTCCAGGAAGAGAGCGGAGAATATTTTTTTATTATTCCGGTTAAGATTAATGTTTTCAGTAAAAGAGAGGAGGGCAGTGGTTGAACTATGATGGGGTCTGAATCCATGTTGAGAGTCTGTGAGTAGTTTATTTTGGGTTAGATAGAGCATTAGTTGGTTGTGCATGCACTTTTCCATAATTTTGGCAAGTGGTGATAGTATGGCTATAGGTCTATAGTTGGATAGTTCTGTGGATGAACCTCCTTTGTGGAGTGGAATAACATAGGATATTTTCCAAATTGAGCGGATTGAGGCCTCGGTTATGGTTCTGTTAATTAGGATTGAGATAGGGTAGGCTACGACATCTGCAGCAATTTGCAGGTATTCAGCCAGCAGAAGATTGGCTGAAAGGGTGGTTGGCTTCAGTTTTTTTCAAAAGGGATCTGATAAAGGATGTGGACACTGGCTGGAAGTTAAAAGAGAGTGGTGAGTCGGGTATAGTGTTTATAGAAGTGTGGGGAGGAGAAAGTTGGTTAGCTAATGACTGGATGGTTTCTGTGAAGAAAGTATTGAATGAATTGGCTATATCTTCTTGGCTCTTGTCAGATAATGTTCCTGGGGTCAGAGTAGTGGATTTGCCTGGTTGGGGAAGTTTATTTATGCCTGCCCAGTACTTTTGAGGGTTATTCTGATGTTTATGTTGCAGATTGTAGAAGTAATTTTTCTTATCTAGTACGATGGCTTTTTTAGTCTCATTTCTAAGTTGTTGGAATTTGATACGATCTAGGGGTAGTTTGGTAGAGCGCCATTTATCCCACGCTTTGTCTCTAGTTGTTATTTTGGTTTTGGTGTCTGTTGTTAGCCAGGGTGCTAGTTGAGTTTTAATTCTTATTGAGCATTTAGGGGCATGTGAGTCAAGTATAGTAAGGAATGAATTGTTAAATGATGACACTGCCTCATCAAGGGAAGGAACTTTAGTTTTGTCCAGTTACATGATTTGAGTTCAAGTTGAAATTTAGTTGGGTCAAAGTTTTTCTTGGATCTGATAGACCTATAAATAGGTAAGCTTGTAAAATTAATTTTGTCTTTCATGATGTATGTGAGCAGGTGATCACTAAGATCATTAGGAGAGTTCCAGACATATAGTTCTGGGATGACTGTTGGTGAGTATCCAGTCTAGTATACTCTCTTTTGGTTATTGTTACCTGTACGTGTGGTAGATGATATTATCTGAGAGAATCCATGTAGGTTAACAGGGATGGGGTTGGACTGTGCTGTGCATTGGTTCCAGTCAATATTAACATCGCCCAGGACAATGGTTTCTTGAGGGTAGTTGTTGGCTATCCAATGCAGAATGACCTCTAGTGTTTCTACATTGTTCCCAGGGGGAATATAGGTGACAATTAGGTTAATGCCCTTATGATTATTTAGTAGAATTTTTAGAGCTAGTATTTCAGCGTTAGAGACCTGGGGTGGTTGTATAGGGTTAGTTATGATGTTAAGTGTGCTATTATATAAGACGGCTATTCCACCTCCTCTTTTCTTTACTCAATCTGCCCTAAGTATATTGTAACCAGGAGGCAGGATCTCATTGTCTTTGGTTGATGGCCGGAGCCATGTTTCAGATAGACACATTATGTTGGGGAGGTATGTGGCTAGTACAGCATGCAGGCTATGTATCTTATTGTTTAGGCTTCTAATGTTTAAGTGGCATATTAGGAGGGAGTTGACCAGTCGGTGGGAGAGTGGTGGGCTGGTAGGATTTTGAGTCAAGGTTGGGCCTGGATTAGGATGGATGTCCCCATCTTTGGTTATGTTTTTTCTTAGATACGCTAGTAGTCTAATAACTTTGAATAGTAGTTTTAGTTCATATTTGGAATTTGGTGTTGATTGGAGTGGTTTTTTTAGAAGCAAGTGGTTGGAATTTATAATTTTTGGGGTAGTGTAGTAGTGGGCAAGTTCCGCAGTCAGTGGAGGTAGGGGGGTCTTGGTTTGGCATTTTGGATAAGAGAAACCTACGAATGTGAGATTTTCATAGCTAGTAAGAAAGTATGGCAGAATTAAGAGTGGTAAGATAAGAGGAAGGAGTTTATAATTATTTATAGACATGTTATATGTCATCAATGGGTGGGGCCAATGTGCTTCAGAGGAATAGTAGTGGTTAAACAGTAAAGTGGTGGGAGGGAAGAAATTGGAGAGGAAGTTGTGTAGGTTGGAGAGGAAGTAGGGGTGTGGCCTAGTGGCTATAAATATAGACACAGTGGGGGCGGGTGGGATAAGGGGGCAGGGAGGGGAGCGAAGCGAGCCTGAGAGTAGCGAGGGCGAAGCGGAGCGGGGCTAACCCAGTCCCAGTTTTTGGTCCTATGAGTGGGGTTAATAGTCTGATAGTGAAAGTAAGCAGATTGGAGTACAGCCTTGAAATTCAACATAAACATATACAGTTGTAAAATGTCTAATACAATTCAACATAAATAGGCATTTACAGTTGTAAAACACTTACTGGAGAGACACTGAGCCTTCATGGGGCCTGTAGCAGAGTGGATTGTAGTTTTACAAATGGTGCCTGCCACAGGTAATATTTATAAACTCTGGGATTGTCTTAAGGTAATAAACAGGGAAGGGGAGGGGAGAACAAGGGTGTGAGCAGGCAGTTCTTTGTACTGCTGCTAATGAGCCAAAGCAAGACAAGTATGTGTTAAGAACAATCACAATTGACCAAGGACTGCTCTGAAACTGTAAGTCTTGTCTTAATTTCTCAGGTGGAAAACCAGGATAACCTTGTATCAGTAGGCTACTGTGGTATAGTTTAAATAAACAAACACACAGTATTGATCAGTTATTGATACTATTTGCTAACAGAAGGGAATAAGAGAAAGTGGAAGATGTGTGTGTGTGGTGGTGGTGGTGGTGGGGGCTGCTTACAGCCAAAGCACAGTGCTCTCCAGGGGAAAATAAAGATTGGCTCAAGCAGTTAGACGCATACTCAAAGTTAACTGTAGCTGTTTGCAGACAGTTCAGACCCGGACTGCACTTTTCTTATAGGAATGTTAAAGGTGGTACCGGAGTTGAATACTTAAGAGTGGTGTTAGGTTCAAAGTTAACTGTGGCTGTTTGCAGACAGTTCAGACCCGGACTGCACTTTTCTTATAGGAATGTTAAAGGTGGTACCGGAGTTGAATACTTAAGAGTGGTGTTAGGTTCAAAGTTAACTGTAGCTGTTTGCAGACAGTTCAGACCCGACTGCACTTTTCTTATAGGAATGTTAAAGGTGGTACCGGAGTTGAATACTTAAGAGTGGTGTTAGGTTCAAAGTTAACTGTGGCTGTTTGCAGACAGTTCAGACCCGGACTGCACTTTTCTTATAGGAATGTTAAAGGTGGTACCGGAGTTGAATACTTAAGAGTGGTGTTAGGTTCAAAGTTAACTGTAGCTGTTTGCAGACAGTTCAGACCCGGACTGCACTTTTCTTATAGGAATGTTAAAGGTGGTACCGGAGTTGAATACTTAAGAGTGGTGTTAGGTTCAAAGTTAACTGTAGCTGTTTGCAGACAGTTCAGACCCGGACTGCACTTTTCTTATAGGAATGTTAAAGGTGGTACCGGAGTTGAATACTTAAGAGTGGTGTTAGGTTCAAAGTTAACTGTAGCTGTTTGCAGACAGTTCAGACCCGGACTGCACTTTTCTTATAGGAATGTTAAAGGTGGTACCGGAGTTGAATACTTAAGAGTGGTGTTAGGTTCAAAGTTAACTGTAGCTGTTTGCAGACAGTTCAGACCCGGACTGCACTTTTCTTATAGGAATGTTAAAGGTGGTACCGGAGTTGAATACTTAAGAGTGGTGTTAGGTTCAAAGTTAACTGTAGCTGTTTGCAGACAGTTCAGACCCGGACTGCACTTTTCTTATAGGAATGTTAAAGGTGGTACCGGAGTTGAATACTTAAGAGTGGTGTTAGGTTCAAAGTTAACTGTAGCTGTTTGCAGACAGTTCAGACCCGGACTGCACTTTTCTTATAGGAATGTTAAAGGTGGTACCGGAGTTGAATACTTAAGAGTGGTGTTAGGTTCAAAGTTAACTGTAGCTGTTTGCAGACAGTTCAGACCCGGACTGCACTTTTCTTATAGGAATGTTAAAGGTGGTACCGGAGTTGAATACTTAAGAGTGGTGTTAGGTTGGAGAGACACTGAGCCTTCATGGGGCCTGTAGCAGAGTGGATAATACATTTTGACTACCATGACTCTATAACAGCATTCAGCATATATCCATCTCTGTCCCAACTACCTATTCATACTTCCAACCTACACTCTCTATGTATTGCACCAAACTTATTTAATAATGTCCCTTACCTTTACTCTAAATATAGCCTGATTAACTCAATTTCAACTCAAAACAAAACAAAATTAGGTAATATCCTCTCCAAAAAGCTATCCAAAATACTGTCCAAAAAACAAGTATCAATGATTACCCAATATACTAAAATCCTTCTAGTAGGAGACATTTACCTAGCCTCCAGTTTCAGTGACTATGTTACTTCCTCTATGTTTAAACTCATAAACAATACAAACCCCAGCAACCTCCTGAACACCAGACTAACACTACTACCTTGTCACTCAAACCAATACCAATATCTAGCATCCAAAACTCTTAGCAAAACTTACACCTACCACCCTCGCTGCAGACAATCTTCCTGCAGGATACCTCCAACTAGCATCTAGGGCCATAGCCCACCCCATCACACTGCTAATAAATAGATTTATTACTGAGCACACCATTCCAACCTTGTGGAAATCCTCTTTCATTATTCCCCCTCACAAGGTGTCCCTCCACCAATCTCTCTATCAACCCATGACAATCCTTTCACCCCATTCAAAATCCTAGAAAGATGCATTCACCATCAACTTCTCACCCACCTTCTCTCCAACAACCTTCTATCCAACTCACAACAAGGCTTCTGCCCATTCTACAGCACCACCACAGCCCTAAATAACTTCACCAACATCATAAACACATACAGGAACCAAGGTAATCTCATCTCTGCCACCTTTCTAGACTTATCCAAAGCTTTTGATACAGTTTCCCACAATGAACTCCTTTTCCCACAATAAACTCCTAACCTGCCTCTCAGATCTCAACCTTGAGGGCCCCACCCTGTTCTGGTTTAAAAGCTATCTAGACAACTGTCAACAATCTGAGAAATGGCTTAACTCCCTATCCCCCCACTCCTGGTCACAGTTGGTGTATTTCAAGGTTCCATCCTTGGCCCCGTCCTGTTTAACATCTTTACAAATCAACTCCACTCCGCAACTACAAATGCCAAAATAGTCCAATACGCTGATGATACACTTCTGATTTGCTCCACAGCCAACATTCAACTCCAACACAAAATCCAACAATCCTTCACTGAAATAGAAAATTGGCTAAACAAATCCCAATTAATACTAAATCCAAAGAAAACACAACTTATGTTGTTCCACCTACAAAAACCCATGATACTACCTTCTTCATAACCTCAGCCAACAAGACCCTCATTACCTCAGTCCCAGAAGCCAAGTTACTGGAATTTACCATTGACCAACAACTAAAATACAACAAACATATATACATCCCTTACTGTCTCCAAAGTCCACAAGAAACTAGGATCCCTCTATTGTTGCAAACAGTACCTAACTTCTAAAGCTAAACTTGCCATAGCCAGAAACCATCTGCTATCAACACTACTGTATGCATGCCCAGTATTAACAAACCTAAACAAAACTGACCTTAATAAGCTCTCCACATGCTATAACAAAATTGCCAGGTTTGCTACCAATGCCAGATCTTGCTCCCACCACTGCCAATCCCTACATACACTCCACTGGTTAGAATTTCCAAACCTACTAGGATACCACCAACTTAACCTGGCACACCAGATCTTATATTATCCTGAAAAAAAAAACCCTGCCCTGACAGGCCTTCTAAATTTCTACAATTCAAATAGGCAGTTACAATCCAGTAACAAAGCTATGACAGAAATTATCCATGGTAAAAAGAGTTCTGGGAAATCTCTCTTCAGTCACGTAATTGCAAAAATGTGTAATACCCTACCTCCTGACCTCAGGCTACAAAAATATACATCTACCTTCAAAACCCAACTAAAATCCCATCTATACACCAACCAGTAATGTAACTGCAATGAACCTCCCTGAACTCTCACCCTGCTGAATGAAGCCACCCTTTGTGCTTTAGTCAAACACATAATACATATTATACTCTCTCTCTTTCTCTTTGTACATAATGTAAATATTGTTTTTTATACACCTATACTATACTAAAGCTCTGTAATGTCAAAACACTGCAGTGTAAGATCACACGACTGTACTTTTTTATTATTATTAGCTTGTTAACCTTTCTGAACCCACGGTGGTGGTGCTGCGGTAGCGTTGTTGCCTCACAGTAAGACACTGTCTGGTTCGATTTACAGCTAGAGTGTCTTCTGCGTGGAGACATGCGTGAATGGGCGTACCTTTGTTGAAGGTTGTGCATCAGGCCTGGCAAGCCGGTACGTAAAAATCAACTGCCAATCATTAGCAGACCGGAGTTCCGCTGTGGTGACCCCTAACCAGGGAAAGCCGAAAGACACGAACAAATTAGCTTGTTAACCTTTCTATATGTGTATCCTAAATTTTGTCATCTTGATTGCCATTTACTTTATTTCATTTTATTTTATTTTGTTTTATTTCATATTGTTCATACTCTATAACTGTTTGGAGCTTTCCCCCCCAGGACTCCACTGAAAACAGACACTAGCTGTCCAGCCGGACCATCCTGGTAAACAAATGTTAAATAAAAATAAATAATCCTGGCCCCAAATATCACAATGAATATCAAGACAATTCTCATCCAAATTACTCTAACCCTGCAACAGTCAAACCTCAACCCTGGTAATCTAACTTTTGTTGCCATAAATGCTAGAAACATAATTAATAAAATTGATGAAGTGCATGCCTGGATTAGACAACATAAGCCTGATATTCTTACTATAACCGAAACATGTCTTAAACCCAGCATTAACAACTCCAAAATTATACCTCCCAGCTACAATATCATCCATAATGATAGTACAAAGTACAGACACCACAAAGATACAATCCCACTCCCTGGCTTTACCTGTAGTTGTAATCCTGTTCACTGATTGTTTTTCCTGAGCCACCTCTCAGTTCTTCCCGCTCCGTTCACCCTCCGGGCTCACTCCGCTACCCTACCCTACCCCCAAATCCCACCCACCCAAGTGCATCTAAACTTATACCTTACCCTGACAACCAATCCAATCTCCATACCAATCAGCAACTTCCTTCAATTACACCCAGCCACACCCAAACCAAACACCCCACCCAACAGCCAAACTAAACAACTAAGATCCAACCACTACCACACCCATTTTACTTCCTATATGAATATCTCTAGTAGCTACACTAACCATGCAATTCATACCACTAGTACTAATATTAACTCTCTCCACTCTAACCTACACCACATCCACACCCACTAACATACCATTAAACAATACCTTCCACACAACACATACTTTCACACACACACACACAAACACATACATTTTACAATCTGCTCTACACTATTTAATGATAGCTCATTATTATATATATACAAAACACCCACCACTCAGCCTCTCAGAAAACAAACACTACCTAGAGCAAATATAGACCTAGCACATGCTATAAAACTCAAACTATTCTACAGAAAATGTTTACTAATCTCAGGAGACATACACCCCAACCCAGGTCCATGCAACAACATTCTCTCACACAAACTGACATCAGACCTACTTATTATTAACCTAAACTCAAGAAGCATATCTAACAAATTGCATGATCTACACACATTCATAGCCCACTACTCCCCAGATTTACTAACTATTACTGAAACCTGGCTAAAACCCTCCACCCAAAATGAAGAAATTCTCCCACCAGGCTATAACATCCTAAGACTAGACAGAGATGCTAGAAATGGAGGCGGAGTTGCTATTCTATTTAAAAACACACTCAACCTCCAGCCTCTGCAACCCCCACTTCCCAAATTCCAAAATGCTGAAACATTAGGCTCAATTCTATCTCTAAAAAACAAAAAGATAATTAACATCCTTTGCAGTTATATCCCTCCAGGAAATAACTCAGCAACAATAGAGGAACTCTTACAATGGGCTACAACCAACCTGCCACAAGAAACTATCCTGTTAGGAGACCTAAATCTAGACTGGCTATCCTGCAATTCTAGCAATCCCACAAACCATATTAACTTATTCGGATTCTCTCAACTAATCCAAGAACCCACCAGGGTGGACAAAAAAATCCCAGAAACAGTCAATTATAAATTGGACTTTAGTAAACTTCCCTAATCAAAATTATCACATGGGCTGCCTACCTGATGCACTCAGCAATCACTGCCCCACTTTCCTTCTTCATAAAAAGTGAATCATACCAAAACCCATACTGTATAAGGAAACTAGAGATGAGCACAAGGTAAATCCACAAATTCTTAACAGTATATTACAACAATGTAATTGGCAACTAATACATACTCTAGCACTAGACCAGGCAGTTCAACTTTTCAATAGTACTTTTATGAATGTTCTTAATACAGTAGCTCCCATTAGAAAACTTAGAACCAAAGTAAACTATGCCCCTTGGCTGACTAGGACCACAAAAGGCTTACTAAAAGCCAGAGATAATGCCTGGAAGATCTGGAAAAAGAACAACACTAGCTTAAATAGACAGAACTATCAACAACTTCGTAATCAAGCCAAAAGACAAACAAAGCTAGATAAACAAAGCTACTTCCAAAATCTCCAAAACAAACATTCCAAAACCCCCCAAAAGTTCTGGCAGGCTATCAATTCCCTTCTAAAACCCGGCAAAACTACCACCCCAGCTCCCAACACAAACACCACTAATGTTAGCATAGCTTCTCAATCCAACCATCACTTCACAGACTCTATTCTAACACTATCTACCCAGCTAACTAGCAATAACCCTCTATCCACCCCCACTAAGGATCACAATAATATACCATCATTTACTCTCTCGCCCGTACCAACCTCCATAGTCAAAAAACTACTGTCAAAACTAAAACCTACCACTCTTACAGCTGATGGCTTACCCACTAATTTCCTAAAACTAGCAGCTCAATCCCTAGCCTACCCTGTCTCAATTCTGATTAACCGCTCCATAAAAGAAGCTTACATCCCTCAACTATGGAAAGTATTACATATTATTCCCCTACACAAAGGTGGCAACTCCTATGCGCTATCAAACTACCGCCCCATTGCTATCCTATCCCCCCTGTCCAAACTCCTTAAAAAATTTATTCATACCCAAGTGATGCATTTCCTAACCTCACATAATCTCCTCTCCTCAACTCAGCATGGCTTCCGCCCAAATCATAGTACAACTACTGCCCTTCTGTCTTTCACTAACCAGGTTAACCATCTTAGAAATAACAACAACTTTGTATCTGCCATATTCTTGGATCTCTCTAAGGCATTTGACATGGTCTCACATAACCTACTTCTAGACACTCTATCGTCAATGTCCGTTGCCCCCTCTACAACTGCTTGGTTCAAAAACTACCTTTGTGATAGGAAACAATCAGTCAAATGGCAAGGAGTACTATCACCTTTACTATCATCCACCATAGGTGTTCCACAAGGCTCAATACTGGGCCCATTACTATTCACTATTTTCACCAACAGACTACACACCTCCACACTGCATGCATCACTTATACAGTACGCAGATGACTCCACCTTAATCTGCTCAGCCCCATCCCTAACCACTCTTCAAAACCTTACCCAGGAATCCTTCAACTCCGTTGACAAATGGAGTACTGATATCCAACTGACTCTTGACCCCAACAAGACCAAATTACTCCTATTCACCCCGAACAAATACAGACCCACACCTCGTTCCTTCACTATCACTTCCAAAAATGGCACCACAATTTCCCCCTCCCTCCATACAAAACTCCTTGGCATTGAAATAGATAAAGATCTTCACTTCGATGTCCATATCTCTCAAACCATTAAAAAAATACATAAAAAATTAGGAACCCTATATAAACACAAACACTTCCTAACAGACCAAGCACAGGTCACCCTAGCCCAAACCCACCTTCTCTCTACCCTAATGTATGCATCTCCAATCCTAATCCACATTAGGAAAACAGACATGAACAAACTAGAGTCATGTTACAATAAGATTGCTAAATTCGCCAATAACTCTGCTTTTAGAAGCCATCATTGCCTTGTTCTAAAAGAGCTACAGTGGTTAGAACTTCCTCATTTAATTAGTTACCACCAACTCGTTCTCCCTTATAACATCCTAAAGAATCCCCACAAGACTCCATCCCTGAACCAATTACTGAACCAATACTCAGCAAACCGTCCACTCCGCTCATCCAACAAAACCCTTTTGTGTATAATTCATGCCAACAACACTGCAGGAAAAGATCGTTTCTCTCATACCACAGCAAAAATGTGGAATAACCTCCCCCAGAATATTTCCTCAGTACCATCTATCTCACTCTTCAAAAAATCACTCAAATTACACCTCTTGCATTCCTGGCCCTGTCCTTGCATCACATAAATGCCTTCCTGCTCTCCTCAAATACTTCCTACCTTCCTCTATACTCTGCTTACTGTCTCTATATTACAGTACTAAGAACTCCTCAAAACTGCCATACAGGGCCTTCCTCTGGTCACACTTAAACTTGCTTAGCACAAAATATTGTCTATTTATACTGTCTTATGTGATGTCTCTGACTGTATTGTTACGATGGAGTCCTTTTGTTAGCTGAAACAAACCACTGTAATCGTGTTCTTCTTGTATGAAATATCTTGTATTGTAAAAAAATCCCACTGTAGATATTGTTTAATAGTGGAGCTTTTCTCCCCGGGACTTCGCTGTAAATGGACCTCGTTCCAGTCGGACTTTCCCGGTCAACAAATGTAAAATAAATAAATAAACAAAGAGGAAAGGTGGTATTGCTTTAGTATTTCCCAACTACCACAATTCCCCCTACAACAAACCAATACCAAAATTCAGTTTAGCAAAGCATCTTATTACTTTCCTGAAATTAAGCAACTATAAACAAATATATATTACTGTTCTTTACATTCCTCTTGGTGACAATACAGCTATTCTGGAAAATATCTGACACTGGATATCCATAACAATTCCACAAAAAATACTACTACTAAGTGATGTGAATGTCAATTGGTTGGACATAGAAACTCTAACTCCCCTACATCTAGCGTGAACTTATTTGGTTTCTCACAACTAATTAGTAGCCCAACACATTATAGCAAGGCATCAAATTCCCTATTAGACAGAATCCTAGCATCGTGCCCTAGCAAATACACTACTTCAGGTATAATGTCTGACTGTCTCAGTGATCATCTCCCAATCTATACAACCATTCATCTCACCCATCCACTTAATTAGCATGTTTATAAAACAACACACAACTTTTCCAAGTTTAATCCATAAATCTCCATTACTAACCTATCATCTATTAACCGGAACTTCCTAAAAATCTTTCCCTTAGATGATGTTTTAAATGAATTCAGTGCAATGTTGCTGAATATCCTAAATAGCCTTGCACCTCTTAGAAGACAGAGACTAAACACAATGCAATCTGTCTATCCAAAAAGAGTAGAATGCTAATGCAAGGTAGAGAAAAAGAATAAAAAGACTGGCAAAAATATAAAACACCATAATATCTTTAAAACTTCAGAATGCGTCACAATTGTGCTAAAAAGCAAATCAATGAAGACACAAAACTATATGATAACTTTTAGAATAATAGTGCACACAACTCTAAAAAATTCTATACAGCCATTAAAATAATCTTGCATCCTGGCCATAAATTCAGCCATAACCTCTACCCCAGTAACTCATCACTTGAAACTGCAATACATTTCAACTCTTATTTCATAGATAGTATAGCATCTGTAACCAGGGATTCCACAACATATAATCCTACCCCTGACCAGCAGCCACATATCACCACATTCACTTCCACCTTCAAACCTGTGCCCACATCCTATATAAAACTACTCTTAAACAAACTCAAACTATGTTCTTCTTCAGCTGATGACTGTGATGACCAACCACTGGACCAGTAATCAAGGATCCTCAATCCTCACCACAGGCAACAGTGAGGGGACATTCACTGAGAGGATGACAAGTACACACACACACACACACACACACACACACACACACACACACACACACACACACACACACACACACACACACACACACACACACAGTATTTCCAGACGTAGCTTTCTGCATCAAGTGCAATTTCCCTTAAGAGCACACAGAGACCACAGTTAGTCTGGGGCCGGTTTCTCCCTCTTCCTCCAGATACCCAATAAAACTCCCCACTGGCACAGCTATAGAATTGAGATCTCAGATGAGTGACCAAGCCAAGACCTCCAGCACCCACTCTATCCAACCAGTGCTTTGTGTCACTGCCCAAGTAGCTAACACACACACACACTCTTTGAGGTGTGATTTACACGCACACACACATGCACACACACACACACACACACACACACACACACACACACACACACATACCTGGGAAAGGCTGGCACAGGTTTACTAGATATGCCCCCGTTTGCCCAGACTATAAGGTAGTTATCACTGCCACCAGCCAACTCCTTATCAGCTACTTTAACGCCCTTAACAAAGAGTGTCCAACCCTACTGTGTAATATCAGTATTAATACAAATGGTAATTTGACCAAAAGAAAGCCTATTAGAAGTGGCCCACACAGTGCCACCAAATAAATATGCAAGTACTCTCAAAACTTAAATATCTCTACACAGATCAGCCTCAATGAAAGGTTTAAATATATTTAATACAACATTGAAGGACAGTCTCAAATAAATAAAGAAAAATATCTAAACTAAGTTTTGCTATATTTCTGAGTATATCCAGGACAACTGTAGTGTTCCCTAGACACTTACTTCATCAGAGCAAGGCAGATGTGGTGAATGGTTCTTGTCAGGTCCAAGCCAGAATACAGAATGATGTGTCTTTCTAAGAGAGTTTTCAAATTAATATCTCAAATATTATTGCTGGGATAGTTTCCAGAATGATAACATTTCTTGTAATCTGACTCTATCCCAGGTAAAACCCACACTGCAGGAAGCTGATAATATTTAGCATCTACCTGTGAAAATACATAAACCTCAGATCTTTGGCAGATGCTGGAAGTCATACAACAATTACATTCCTCCACTTCACCCTAAAGACAATACAGAAAGCTCCCTAGTTTTACACATTGTGTCTCCTTGCTGCATTGAAACTGAAAGATGCCATCTTCTATGGCGTAACCATAAAGTAATTTCATTTCAGTTATTTTTCTGAAGTCAACCTCCTGCATTCCTGTTTCCACTATTACAAAATATACATTTAGACAGTCATAACAGTGCATGTACATTTCTGTTTTCCTCCAGAAGGGCACACTGCGGAGGCATTTTAAACACAAACACTTTATAAAATGTCTTTTCAACACACATCTTTTCAAACCAGTTAGATATACACATGACATACAGTTCTAATACATTTGTAACACAAGCATCATACACAAATCATTTCAATATTCATCAATGACATATAATTATTTACAAAATTCCAGCTAGCTGGTCTGAAAATATCTCCCTTTGTCACAAAAGGCTAGGAGTCTGAATAGTAAATTGCCTGATTTGGAGGGCTTCCTAATACTTGAACACATTTGTGTCTGTGTTGTTACAGAAACTAAGTTTCAATGTCCTGATAACACTCCCTGTGTAATAGGGTACAGTACCTATCACTCTTTCAGACCATCTGGGAATGGGGGAGGGGGGGAGTACCTTTTTTATCCCCCAGCAATGTGAACTCAGGCCAAAAGCTTCAAGATTCTTTACTCGTTCACTCCAGTGGAGCTCGGGAAGTTTGCAACGTAACTTCCAATGGACAGAGCCTAAGCCTTTTGATAGAATTCATTTATGCCCTGATATTTCAAAAAATGTTCATATCTCTGGAACCATAGGGGTTATGAAAGAAGTATAAATGGCAAACTGTTCAGCACAAACTATTTTATAGTGGTAATATTCGTTAGGTCCTAGGTCTTAAACTGAATTTTATAAGTCACAGTAAACATGTTTGTAATATTTTATACACAATGTACAATATCTCAGCAACCATTCAGGTTACATACATACTGTCAGCAGCACTTTATTCATCTAGCTGAGAGCTTCCATATGAAGCTAAGGAGTTCTGTCTGTGTTACTTGGTTGTTCAGATATTTAGAAAAATGTGATCATTATATCCTTATAAATTAATATAATAAAAACAGCATTTAACATCTCTTTACCTGCACTAGACAAAGGTCAAATATTAATGCAGTTGAGTCTGCCATTGTGTAAGCTTTAAGATAAAATATTTTAAAACCGTGTACATAGCATGATTTTGGAAATATCAATGCAAATATGAATAAGCAATATTTGATGCCTGGAGGTGTCAGCAGGAATTAACTACAGATGCACCTGGAGGTATCACTCAGATGTAATGAGTTGATTTAAGCTCCTTGACATTTTGGCTGCATTTCATAAAAGTCAGTTATCACATTGTTGCCAATTACAGATCCCTTTCAATGTAAATAATGAGCACAGAAGATACCTTAACAAGTTGGATTTCATAGTTGCTAATCTCAGCACCTAATTCTGAATTCAATCATCCATGCATCAAAATGTATCAAATGGGTACCAACTATAGCTAGATGGTACCTCCTGTTCAAGTTCCAAGTCTTTCCTCATCACTGAGGTGATATTCTAAGGCTTTTTCATCCTATATGGAGGGGATAGCACTGGTTTCAGCTGGCAGATTGTCACCCTGCAAGCAGAGACTTTCACAGCACCAGAATGACTAGTACTGAGAATATGAGCTTAGCAATCTCAAAATCATTTATGGTAGCCCTCATAGATGAAAGCAGACATATGCAGAAGGAGGGAGAAGGATCCACCATTGTGATGTGAATACTTAGATTAGCCACCAGGGGCAGGGTTTAGGCCTCAAAAGGAAAATACTCTCATTGCTGGGATGCCAGTGAGGGCTCAAAGCTTCTCCATGGCTGTCTAAATGATAGCTCTTCTGGTTAACTCTCCATGCTGGCTATACAGAGTATGAGGGAACAAATGGGCACAAAACTGATGGGGGAAGGCATGATGGTTGGCAAGCATGGAGGCAAAAAAGCATACAGAAAAAAAATGATTGCTGTTTGTCCGGTCCTCTTGTTAGATTAATCTGTAACCCTTGCTAAGAGCACAAAGCTCCTAGCAGGTAACCAACTGAAACACAAAGACTGAATAGCCAAAAAAAAAAAAAAACAGACTTACAAATACCACGTCTGAGATGGCCATTTTTCTCAAAATATTCTTTTTTCATTGTTATGGTGATCTCAAAATTAGTATATATAAGTCTGAGGTTGTGGGGGCTTTCTCCCCACAAAAAGAGAAATTTAAAGGAGAACAGTGATGTTTGCTCTTCTCCCTTCTGCCTTTTTTTTTTGTCAGCACTCAGCATTTTGAATGCCAACATTTCAGTGAAGAGCCCTCCAAGCAAGACAGCTCTAAGGATTGTAGCTGCGTGTTAAGTTCCTCCCCTGCAAGAAGGTCATGATCCCAGAAGGGTAAGACAGGCAGATTATTAAAATTAAAAATGTTTTACAAAAGGATAGCATATGATTTTATAGGAAAGTGTTTACAATGTTAGATTTCAAGATTTGGTAAGTACTAAGAAAGAACAGAGAGCACAACAGATACAAGGTGTATAGCTGCACTAAATTTAATACCACTTTATACTTTGGTTGTAAATACTGCACATTTATTAGGATATTTATTGAATTGGGTATATAACTACATACACTTAACCAGCTGAGGTGGCCATGCTCTTTTCTCTTCATGCATAAACAAGCTCATTGATTTGCACTGCACCTCATTGGTGGCCCACCTCTCTCCCTCCCCTATCCCTGGGCCACCACAGGCTGTCCCACATTGATGTAGCTGAAACCACTCTATAAATTTCACCACCATCCCACCCACTGTGATACTTGTACATAACCTCCCTTTCGCCATGTGATAAACCAAGATGCTGTCAGCCTAGCTAGCTGGAATTTTGTAAATAATTATATGTCACCTGAAAATATTAATATGATTTATATAGAAATGTGACACTGCCAGCCTAGTTATCTGGGATTTTGTAAATAATCATATGTTATTTGTGAACATTAATATGATCCATAGGCTTGTCTTACAAATGTAATAAAACTATATCTTATGTATATATTAAACTACTGGTGCAGAACTGTATGTAATGTACTGAGCTTCAATAATGTAACCACAGTGTACCCTGCTGGAAAAGAACAAAATGTATATAAAGTATGTGCCTATGCAAATGTATGCTTTGATGGTAGAGGCTGGAACATACAGAGTTAACTTGCAAAACTCTAAGAAAATAAGTTGACAAAGAGTTTTACAACAGTGTTTATCTCAGCAAGAAGATTGGATGTCTATAGCTAGAGGTTTCTTTTTATTGTCTGGAAACAGAAATAATTACAGGTTTTAAGTGTAAAGGTGTTTTAACTATTTTACGACTTCCAGTTCTAGGCAAACTTCTGAGAGACAAATATTTCTGACACAGAGGTGTTAAATTTTAAGTTTCTGGTAGCCTGGGAACTGAAGGCAGAGGTGGTAAATAGTGATGTCATGCAGTTGATACAGCAGTAATGTGCATTATTAATTTAATACCGCTCTCTCAGAGAAAGTCTGCATTTTGTATTTGTCAATGGACCTGAAAACATCCATTCAGCACTTGCATTTGCCTGGCTCTGTAAGTAAGATTTAGGTACAGTAACCTCTCTTAGAAATAGATAGGAATATAGTAGTATTGGTTTAGATGTTTTCTGTATTTATGTGAGACTGTCCGGCATGTTGTTTTAAAATATTTCCTGTGATTCTGAACTCTGTAGTCACTGTATTGAGATACTGAGTATTGCCTTTTTTTATTATTTATTATTACATATATTTAAACCTTTTAATTGTGGTTGGTTTATTTAGAGATATTTAAGCTCCTAGAGTACTTGCATTTGCATTTGGTGACACTGTAGAGGCCGCTCCAACAGCCTTAAAGTCTTGATCACACTTATCATTTGGATAATAGTAACATTACACAGTAGAATTGGTCACCCTTTGGGAAGGGCCTTATAGTAGCTGATAAAGAGCTGGTTGGTGTCAGTGATAATTACATTTTAGTCTGGGCATAGCTAGTAAATCTGTGCTTGCCTTTCCCAGGAGTGTGTGTGTGTGTGTGTGTGTGTGTGTGTGTGTGTGTGTGTGTGTGTGTGTGTGTGTGTGTGTGTGTGTGTGTGTGTGTGTGTTTGTATATAAATCAAAACTCAAAGTGTGTGTGTGTGTGTGTGTGTGTGTGTGTGTGTGTGTGTGGGTGTGTCAGCTATTTGGGCAGGGACATGAAGCACTAGCAGGACAGAGAGGGTGCTGGAGGTTTTGGCTTGACCACTCAGTTGAGATCTTAACCCTATAACTGTGCCATTGGGATTCTTATTGGGGATCTGGAGAGAAAGGGAGAAACTAGCCCCAGACTAACTGTGATCTCTGTGTGCTCTTAAGGGAAATTGTACTTTACTGTATGTGTACTTGTCATCCTCACAATGTACATGTCTCTCACTGGTTCTAGTGGTGAGGCTTGAGGCTCCTTGATTACTGGGCCAGTGCAGGGGCATCACACACCATTTACAACACATTGACTTACTACAAATATTACTTACCTCTTAATAATTCTCCTAATCCTAAACATTGCAACAAACACCAACCAACAATAACTGAAACAAAACTCAGAACTGAAAACCAAATGCTTTCTTCAAACCCATTCATACCTGTACAAACACCTGTTTGGTGGATAAAATCAAAAGACTCATGTATCTGGGTACACTGGTTGGAAGTGGTGGGATTTAAACCCTATCAGTGCCAATTGAGTCATCACATATTTGTTAGCAGAGATATGATTCTAATCCTGTTAATGTCAGCTGATTGAAACAATTAAGATTTAAAAAAAAAAATCACAGTCTTAAGGAGCTAGATTTAAAGTCATATGTATAACATGCAGTGATAAAAGACAACATTAAATTTAGTGTGGAATAATGAATTTATTGCTTACAATTAATCTATATTAATAGTGGTGTTGCCATTAGTCAGGAAAATCATTAGAGGAATTCAGGATCTCCATCAGGAAATCCAGTGTTGGTGAGTGCTTGTTGGGTACTTTGAGGCATTCTGACAGCAAACACACTTCTGATGTATATTTTATCAAACTGTGTAATGTTTTACTTAAATCTCTTAGCTGCAGTTAAGTTGCATTAACAGAAAAGTATTTTGTTTTAAATGGCTACTTGGAGGTGACTGTAGAATAGTGTGTGTATATTGCACCTTTAAAAAGTGTTTCAAGGTCGGCATGTGCATATAAATAGCCAGCATGTGCTAGCTTCAGTGCCATTTTGTGAGTGCAGCCAGAGAGTAAGCATATATGAGTGTAATAGCTAGTTTGTTTATAAGTTTAACTAAGTTAAAGTTATTAACCCTCAATTGTGATGTATTTGTACATAACAGATCTGCTTGAACAGAACCACAAAGAGTTGTTTATTTTATCCTGACTAGACAAGGGACATGGTGTCAGAACTGGGATTCCAGAGACTGCTTTTCGGAGCTACAAGGTGCAGAGTTAACAGTGAAGGTAAACTAAGAGAAACAAGCATGAAAAAATGACCAGAAACTAACCAAAGGTAATTAAAACTAGCACAAATGATTTATTTATAAAAAAGATAAAACGGAGCATTACAAGGGCACAAACTGCAATACTTAACAAGCGAGAGTCACAAAAGGTTTATTAATTAAACAAAATATTTAAAATTAAGATATTTGATAAAACAATTATCAGAAAAGCACATAATGGGTTCAGAAATACCTCAGAATTGCAAAAATGAGCATGTTTAAAGGAAAATGAGCGTGTTTAAAGCAAAATGGGCATGTTTACAGTAAAACGAGCACAAGCAAAGTACAATGGGCATAAAAAGAGATTAACAAAATAAATATAATAAAGGGCAAAAAGAGCACATTATGCATAAATAAAGCAAGGTGACTGCATGTTTTGGCAAAATACTGTGTTTTGGCATAACTACTACTTCACATTGTATTCAGGGCATAACTACAGTTATTCAAATTATCTCAAAATGTGTAAAAGTGCTTACAATGTGTGTTTATTACTGTGCATTTGTTCTGAAGAGTTTATTTGTGTGCAAAGTGCAACTATTTCATAAAATACAATCAAAATGCAGCCATTTCAAAAAGTTTCTTGTGCTGGGTGTGTCTATTCACAAAGTGATGCCATTACAGAGTGCTTCTTGCAGCTCACAAAAAAGGCACAGACAAAATCAGAATATGTATTGACCTAAGAGATTTGAACAAAGTATTAAAGAAACCACATCATGCAATGCATACAGTCAAGGAAGTCACAGCCCTAATGTCACTGTTTTTCTGTCTTGGATGCAAAAAGTTCATTTTGCCAAGTGATGCTTGATCACAAATCCTCATTACTGACTAATTTCAGTACCCCATTTAGCAGATATAGATTCCTCAGGATGCCATTTGGAATACATTCTGCAAGTGAAGTCTTCCAGCATGCACTGGAACAATTTTTTTCAGGTTATCCTTGTGCCATAATAGCAGATGATTTATTGGTTGGAGGCAATAGTGAAACAGAACATGACAGAAGCCTTAAGAAAGTTCTAGACAGAGCACATGAAGTGAACTTAAAGCTCAATGCTCTGAAGTGCAAATTTAGACTGAAAGAAGTTACATATGTAGGTCATTTATTTACTAGCACTGGCTTGAGACCAGACCCGTCCAAGCAAGCACCCATTCTTGAGATGCCAGCATCAGTTTATGTTCAGGCTCTACAATGTTTTCTTGGTATGGTCAACTATTTAGGCAAGTTTATACCAGACTTCAATGAGTTGGCAGCACCTTTGAGAAAGCTGACATGAAAAAATTTGAAGGTATTTGAAGACCTTAAGCAGAAAAGTGCCACCCCACCTACATTAAGATACAATAATTAATATAAACCCGTAACTCTTTCCTGTGATGCTTCAAAATTTGGTCTTGGCACAGTTATTCTTCAAGAGGCAGACCAGTAGCCTCTGCATCTAGAACTCTTACCCAAACTGAAATGCAATATGCTCAAACTGAGAAAGTACTTTTGGCAATAGTATTTGCATGTTCAAAGTTTCATGAATATATCTATGGTCAAGCTATTCAGAGTGAAACTGATCACCAACCTCTAGTTACTATTCTAAAGAAGCCTATGCACTCAGCACCAGCATGATTACAAAGAATGATGCTCAGATTGCAAAAGTACAACTTCAAAACAGTCTATACAAAAGGTAAACTTCTTTATCTGGCTGATACCTTACCCAGAAATACAGCAGAACAGCTTCATGCAGAGAATTTTGACTTTGATGTAACGGAAGTGTGTCATTTTTCTACCATGAGACTTGATGAGCTGAAAGATCACACAAAGACTGATCCAATTTTGCAAAAGCTCAGCCACTACATTAATGCTGGATGGCACTGGCCATCAAAGCAATCTAGATTACCACCTGAAGTGCAAACTTATTTTCCTTACAGAGATGAGATGTTGATGGAAGATGGCATTATTTTCAAAGGTCTCAAAATTGTTGCTCCTGCTTTCTTACAACATGAATATATCCAGATTTTGCATCGTGGTTACCCAGGTTTCGAATCTACCAAACAAAGAGTGAGAGGACTAGTATTTTGGTCTTCTCTAGTAAAAGACATTGATAAAGTACTTTCTTCTTGTTCAGTATGCAATAGTACTAAACTGCATTTGCAAAAAGAAATACTTCAAGTAAGTCAAGTTCCTGAACTACCATGGTCAACAGTAGCCACTGATATATTTGAGTGGAACAATCAGCATTACTTAGTGTTGTAGACTCTTATTCAAACTGATTTTAAGATTTATTTACTATCTAACTTAACATACACTGCTGTTATCATCAATTTGAAATGTCATTTCTCAGTCCATGGTAGTCCACACATAGTATTTCTGACAATGGTACCCAATTTACCAGTCAGTTGTTTCAGACGTTTGCAAAGAATGGGATTTTGTACATATTACTAGTAGTCCAGAATATCCACAGTCAAAGGGACTAGCTGAATGTGCAGTACATAGTGCAAAGCAATTACTTGAGAGGTCAAAGCATGATAATACCGATGTCTTTTTGAGTTTACTTAATCTCAGAAACATACCCATGATGATATACTTGGCTCACCTGGTCAAAGACTTCTGTCTAGGCAAACCAGAACAACACTGCCTATTAGTTCCAATTTGTTGATGCCTAAAGCTAAGAACAACAGGACAATTAGAGCCCAATTATTCAGAAAATATTCTTTCCAGAAGTCTAACTATGATAAATTGAGCAGATGTCTCCATCCATTGAAAGAAGGAGAGACAGTGAGGATACAAATGGCTAAAGGTTATGACCAGACTGGTCAAGTAACAGGTATATGTACCGAGCCGAGATCCTACTTCATTGATTCTCAGGGTGTGGAGTACAGGAGAAATCGCAGACATCTTGTTCCTGTACCAGAATCAATATCACAGCATTGTTTCTGTGATACAGACTCTAGATCTCAAAGCAATCCAGACAATGTTCCTGTTGCAGAACATGTCTTAACTTCTACTTCCATTCATGATGACGTTCCTGATGCCCCTAAAGTCAAACATTCAGCAGATACAGTCCCAGTTGCTAGACCTGATTCTAATTTCTATGTCACATGATTTAGTTGTATTTCCAGACCTACTGTGAAATGCACAGCAACCTGGATGTAATTGTCTGTGTATTTAGTTCTGTATAATTGTATAACAAAGAATTATTTGTATTGATTGCATGTCAATTAATGTCATCAACATTGCATGACTTATTTCTCAAAGAGGGTGGATGTAGAATAGTGTGTGAATGTTGTACCTTTAAGAAGTGTTTCAAGGTCAGCACATGCATATAAATTGCCAGCACGTTCTAGCTTCAGTGCCATTTTGTGAGTGCAGCCAGAGAATGAACATGTATGTGTGTAATCGATAGTTTCCTGAGGCGTTTGTGCATAATAAAGCTGCTTGAACAGAACATACAAAGACTCGTCTATTTTATCCTGACTAGACCAGCCACAGTGACCATCAGCAGACAATTAATTTGATCAACAGAATTTTTTCATGCTGCAGCTGGATGTGACTGTCTGAGCCTTCTTCTTGTAATAGTAAAAAATGGATCTGTCCTCTATTTAAACATATTGTTGTCTGTAGTCAAAACATGAATATTATTTTTCACTCTGATATGAATGATATAGTGAATATAAACAAAAATGGATTAAAAATGTAATATACACACTGTAGGAAACAGTGAAAAATGCAGTATGAAAAATACAGTATTTATTCCTAAGGTCCTCTGCCCTCAGGATGCTTCTTAGATGCTCCACATTTATGCAATGTAATAGTTTCAGCAAGCATATAATTAATTGCTAAAACAATAAGAACCTTATAAAATAACTTTTAACATGCAGAATGTTTATGTTTGCTCACTTGCAGCATTAAGCACATTGTTTACAGTTTATTCAACACTGCTGTTAGTATGATAACCACTTCACATTTACTTACTGAAATGAGTATGACAAGGTGCAAAGAAAAGGGGGCGGCCTTTGTCTGATTTTTTTTTTTTTTTTTGGCCTTTCTACAGATGGCAACCTTAATTTATAGCAAAGAAAGCAAATGTACAGCCATGATCCACTCAAGAAATTTAGGTAAATGTATATCCATATTTAGCCACTAGATGGAGAAAATGCCTAACTCTGAAGTTGGCTTGTCAGTCACCATTACTGTTTCTGCATGTTTGCTATATTAGTACGCAAACACATCAAATCACAAACTGCTTTAGTTGGCTTGAATTTTAAACAATCCATCATAGTACTTAACTGACCCTGATTTTGTTTCACATATTTGGTTGTTCTTTGTAAAGTTATGATTTTCTAGTAAGTTATTAAAGTTTGCAGTTGATAAATAACACTATAAACTAGAATTCCAGACATTATTTTTCAGAAAACCTGTGTTAATACAACTTGTTATTCTACTCACCTTCCAAATGAATTAGAGCAAAGCTTTAAAACCATTCTTGATTTTTAGCCCTTTCTCCCTCATTATTTTTGTTTTGCCCCTTATTCCTGAGGGGTCAGCAATATGCAAGTAATGCAATTGAGTGGATAAAACTAAATAAGTGTGATAGCCGAAGCAGGTTAGTGTTAAAGATTTACTCCACAAAATACCACATGACTTTCTCCCCCATCCAAAGACAGTACAGAAGAATTGTTGACACTCTAAAATTGCCTGTAGGAGTGTAGTATGTGTACCTACAATGCCGTCCCATGGGCACCCACAGGCAGGTGCAATGGGGTGCACTTGCACCCCCACTCCCTGGATTTTGACTAAAAAAAAAAAATACTGCGGGTATCCATAATCAGAGGCAAAGGCTGGAGATGGGCGGGGAGCATCCTCCTCACCAGAAGCTGTCCTCTCGGACCTGCCTTACAACACTGATGCCTTTCACCAGGAAAATGCAGATTCCTTTTGGCAGGTGCACAAGACCTGCCCCTCCTCCTCCTTCAGCTGGCAGCCAGCTGGTTGGACTCAGCATCCTGTAGCCCTTGTGTCCTCGGCACTGGGTGTCATAGGTTCATAGGTTTATACTAGGCTATCTGCCCTAAGGCATTTATAAGCCTAGCCCAAATTTTTGTGGCTTACGCCACCCCTTATATGAAAAAATACTGTGCCCATTAGTTTGTTGTGCCTCTGTCCAGCAGTGACAGAGAGATGATTCCCGGGATAAACCTACGATCTCCCATCCACAGGTCAAGATTTCTCTTGAACAGAGCCAGCGAGGTGCTCTGCCTCACATGGATCGGGATTTTATTCCACAGCATAGGGAGACTCTGAGTGATAAATCTATCCCTCCAGCACGTCCTATTTATATCCGTGCTAAGGTTTAGGTCGCTTGCTCTAGTGTTTTGGTGGATTTGGATTTTTTGAGGTGGAGCATGTCCATTAATTCCGGGTTGGACATGGCCTTGTATGTCAGGCACATGTCACGTCTGAGCAGACGGTATGCAACTGAATAGAGCTGGAGTTTCTTCAATCTGGCAGCATATGACAGATTTTGGAGTCCCTTTATCCTTTTGGTGAGGAACTTTTGGGGTCTCTCCAATTGCTGCAGATGTCGGGTGAGATACATCCCGAATGGGGCATTGTACTCGATCATTGGTCTGATAAGTGAAGAGTACAGGGGAACAATGACCTCACTAGATCTGGATGTGAATCCCTTCATGATCAGATGGGCAATGTAGAAGGTCTTTCTAACCACTTTAGCAACGTGAGTGTCAAAAGAAAGGCCACTGTCAACCTGGGTCCCCAGGTCCCTGATAGCCTCTTCTGTGCTTAGTGGATTGCCACCTATATGGTAGCTTGGGGATACCTTGTTTTTCTCGAAGGGTATGACTATACATTTTTTGGCATTTAACTTCAGGCCATGGCTCTGGCACCAGCTATCTGTTTCTGTGAGTCCCTTCTGAAGGATATCCATGTCCGATGCACTTTCCACTATGGCGCCCAGTTTGCAGTTGTCTGCAAACTTTGTCAGCCAAAGTCCTCCCATGTTGACCTGTACTTCTGAGAAGTAGATGCCAAACAATAGGGGGCCAAGGACCGAGCCCTGTGGGACACCACTTGTGACCGGCTTGGAGTCTGACATAGCGCCAGCAACTCTAACCCTGTGGGTTCTGTCCTTAAGCCAGTTTGCAACCCATCCTGTGACATATGGGTTTACATTTAAGCTGGTAAGTTTTTCTACAATACCCGAGTGGGGTATTGTGTTGAAGGCCTTTGCAAGGTCAAGGTAGGCTGTATGGACTGCCTTTCCCTCATCAATGGCCTTGGTGACTGTTTCGAAGAAGTCGACCAAGTTCAAAAGGCATGATCTGCCCTTGACAAAGCCAAACTGGGTCGGGTCCAATGTCTGCAAGTCCCCTATATCTTTGTTTATGAGCTCCATTATGATCCTCTCCATAGCTTTGCAGACTAGACTTGTTAAGCTTATGGGGCGGTAATTACCAGGGTCCGTAGAGGCACCGCCTTTGTGGAGTGGGACCACAGTTGCCGTACGCCACTCCTTGGGCACGTATCCTGTGGTAAGGCTGAGATTAAACAGCTGCCTTATGTGCGGGTTTAATTCCTCATTTAGCTCGTGTAGCACACAGCCGGGGACACCATCTGGTCCCATTGATGCTGTGTTTTTAGCTTTAGAGAGAGCAGCTTTCACCTGCACATTTGAGATGTCTGGGAGGCTACACTCTGCTGGGATAGTTATCTCTCCTTTAGGGGGGGAGAAGGGTGAAGTTTGCACTGAACTTGTCTGCCAGTATGTTGGCAATGTCTGTGGGTTCAGTGATTTTTGTATCATTTTGGACTAATTCTGAGCATATCTGGGAGTTTCCACCCAGGTTCTTAACATAGCTGAAAAAGGCCTTATGATTGTCCTTTGAATCCATGACAATTTTTCTCTCAAAATTGGCCTTAGTTGATTTTATGAGTGCTCGTATTTTTTACTAATAATGATCAGGGTGACTTCCCTTTTATGGATTTTGTTCTATCATGTAATAGCTTTCTCCTCTTATTGTAAAGTTTGTTAATGGCTGGGGTCCACCAGACTGGACGTTTGCCCTTTGTGGAAAGAGTCTTGGTTTTATTTGGGATTGCCTGATCCATGCAGTCCTGGAGGTGTTCATAGAAGGCATTTGTAAGGGCTTCCGCAGCTTTGGTTGTGGTTTCCACTGGCTCAGGGGCCTTGAAGGATACCACACCAGTCTTGAGTAGTGTGAAGTTTGCTTTTGAGAAGTTCTTCACTGTGGTCTTTTTGTTTGGGGTGGGGCGGGATGTGGATTTCCAGTGAGATTAGTTTATGATCAGATCTCACCAATGAGGGATATACTTCCGGTGTGGAGCATTTTGTCCCCATGTTTGTGATAATGAGATCTAGTATATTTTCTCCTCCCGTGGGAACAGTGACTAGCTGTTCCATGGCATTTGAATTTATGAACTCCAGGAACCGTTGGGCTAGAAAGTTAGGGCTTGAGTAATGTTCCCAGTCTATATTCGGGTAGTTGAAGTCACCCAATATGATGGTGTTTGGAGATACATTTATACCCTCCAGTGTCTTCAGGAAGGCTGTGTGGGGTTCCTGAGTTTGAGAGGGTGGCCTGTAGCATGCTACAATTTGTAGAGCAGTTTTGCCTATGGTTAGTTGCACCTGGATGGTTTCAAGCTTGATGCGTTGCCACCAACCTGGAGGTGTGGGTATCCTTTATGAATATGGATACACCCTCCTTTTGTGGTGTGGTCCGGGTTTTGGGGCGGAACGCATGATATGAGGTAAAACCTAATAGTGCCGGGGTGCTCTCATTAGCCTTGAACCAGGTTTCAGTTACAGCACAGACATCGATGTTCTCCACACTGAGAAGGGCCTCGAGTGCGTGCATTTTGAGATTTAGACTTCTGGCATTGAGCAGCATTACCCTCAGTTTCTTCCCATTTTTGTTTTCTAGGGTGGTAGTTTAGAATTTGAGCCCACAATATCCTCAGGCCAGGACAGCCAGCCTCAGTCTGATGTCACATGCAGCACATTGGCTGAGCTTATGTCCTTTGAAGAGCAGCAGCAGCAACATGGAGATGGAGATAAATAAATAAACAAGACCCACAGCTCAGCTGTAGGAAATCTCAGCTCCTGAACTTGTGCACAAGCTTAGTCTGGGTGTGGTGTATCCACAGCCAGGACAATAGATGACATGTCTGCTCTGCAGGCTTTTACAGGGTCTCTGCTCCACTAAAACTAGCACTGTCGGGCAGAATGGATTGGTCACAATATGACACCAAAGTCATGTAAAAACAAGGGCACCAGAACCATAGGGCAAGGAGGGGGGGGGGTGAGCACCCTCCCACTTTTGCAGTTGGCTTCAACAATTAAAAAAAAAAAAAACTCACTCCACAGTGGCAGTGTCTTCTCCTTTAAGGAGAACCGTGTATGCAACACACACACGCATACATGCCAACGTGGATGTAAACATATTCTGCACTTGTGCACAGAATTTAAAATAGCCGTTCCACTGAAGAGAAGGCAAGTAAGTGAGTGTATGTATGTATATGTGTAGTGTATGTATGCATGTATATATATATATATATATATATATATATATATATATATATATATATATATATATATATATATGTGTGTGTAGTTTAAACTAGTGGCTCCTTTCATTTCTGTATGAGAAAGAAAGTGCATGTGTATGTGTATGTAATTTAAACTATCCATTCTGTTTGTATTACAGGGTGTCTGTGAGTGTGTGTGTGTGTGTGTGTGTGTGTTTAACATACTCTCAACTGTCCAAATTTAGCCAGTTTGCAACCCATCCTGTGACATATGGGTTTACATTTAAGCTGGTAAGTTTTTCTACAATACCGAGTGGGGTATTGTGTTGAAGGCCTTTGCAAGGTCAAGGTAGGCTGTATGGACTGCCTTTCCCTCATCAATGGCCTTGGTGACTGTTTCAAAGAAGTCGACCAAGTTCAAAGGGCATGATCTGCCCTTGACAAAGCCAAACTGGGTCGGGTCCAATGTCTGCAAGTCCCTATATCTTTGTTTATGAGCTCCATTATGATCCTCTCCATAGCTTTGCAGACTAGACTTGTTAAGCTTATGGGGCGGTAATTACCAGGGTCCGTAGAGGCACCGCCTTTGTGGAGTGGGACCACAGTTGCCGTCGCCACTCCTTGGGCACGATCCTGTGGTAAGGCTGAGATTAAACAGCTGCCTTATGTGCGGGTTTAATTCCTCATTTAGCTCGTGTAGCACACAGCCGGGGACACCATCTGGTCCCATTGATGCTGTGTTTTTAGCTTTAGAGAGCAGCTTTCACCTGCACATTTGAGATGTCTGGGAGGCTACACTCTGCTGGGATAGTTATCTCTCCTTTAGGGGAGAGGGGTGAAGTTTGCACTGAACCTGTCTGCCAGTATGTTGGCAATGTCTGTGGGTTCAGTGATTTTGTATCATTTTGGACTAATTCTGAGCATATCTGGGAGTTTCCACCCAGGTTCTTAACATAGCTGAAAAAGGCCTTATGATTGTCCTTTGAATCCATGGCAATTTTTCTCAAAATTGGCCTTAGTTGATTTTATGAGTGCTCGTATTTTTTTACTAATAATGATCAGGGGTGACTTCCCTTTTATGGATTTTGTTCTATCATGTAATAGCTTTCTCCTCTTATTGTAAAGTTTGTTAATGGCTGGGGTCCACCAGACTGGACGTTTGCCCTTTGTGGAAAGAGTCTTGGTTTTATTTGGGATTGCCTGATCCATGCAGTCCTGGAGGTGTTCATAGAAGGCATTTGTAAGGGCTTCCGCAGCTTTGGTTGTGGTTTCCACTGGCTCAGGGGCCTTGAAGGATACCACACCAGTCTTGAGTAGTGTGAAGTTTGCTTTTGAGAAGTTCTTCACTGTGGTCTTTTTTGTTTGGGGTGGGGGCGGGATGTGGATTTCCAGTGAGATTAGTTTATGATCAGATCTCACCAATGAGGGATATACTTCCGGTGTGGAGCATTTTGTCCCCATGTTTGTGATAATGAGATCTAGTATATTTTCTCCTCCCGTGGGAACAGTGACTAGCTGTTCCATGGCATTTGAATTTATGAACTCCAGGAACCGTTGGGCTAGAAAGTTAGGGCTTGAGTAATGTTCCCAGTCTATATTCCCGTAGTTGAAGTCACCCAATATGATGGTGTTTGGAGATACATTTATACCCTCCAGTGTCTTCAGGAAGGCTGTGTGGGGTTCCTGAGTTTGAGAGGGTGGCCTGTAGCATGCTACAATTTGTAGAGCAGTTTTGCCTATGGTTAGTTGCACCTGGATGGTTTCCGAAGCTTGCGTTGCCACCAACCTGGAGGTGTGGGTATCCTTTATGAATATGGATACACCCCCTCCTTTTGTGGTGTGGTCCGGGTTTTGGGGCCGGAACGCATGATATGAGGTAAAACCTAATAGTGCCGGGGTGCTCTCATTAGCCTTGAACCAGGTTTCAGTTACAGCACAGACATCGATGTTCTCCATACTGAGAAGGGCCTCGAGTGCGTGCATTTTGAGATTTAGACTTCTGGCATTGAGCAGCATTACCCTCAGTTTCTTCCCATTTTTGTTTTCTAGGGTGGTAGTTTAGAATTTGAGCCCACAATATCCTCAGGCCTGGACAGCCAGCCTCAGTCTGATGTCACATGCAGCACATTGGCTGAGCTTATGTCCTTTGGAGAGCAGCAGCAGCAACATGGAGATGGAGATAAATAAATAAACAAGACCCACAGCTCAGCTGTAGGAAATCTCAGCTCCTGAACTTGTGCACAAGCTTAGTCTGGGTGTGGTGTATCCACAGCCAGGACAATAGATGACATGTCTGCTCTGCAGGCTTTTACAGGGTCTCTGCTCCACTAAAACTAGCACTGTCGGGCAGAATGGATTGGTCACAATATGACACCAAAGTCATGTAAAAACAAGGGCACCAGAACCATAGGGCAAGGAGGGGGGGTGAGCACCCTCCCACTTTTGCAGTTGGCTTCAACAATTAAAAAAAAAAAACCTCACTCCACAGTGGCAGTGTCTTCTCCTTTAAGGAGAACCGTGTATGCAACACACACACGCATACATGCCAACGTGGATGTAAACATATTCTGCACTTGTGCACAGAATTTAAAACAGCTATTCCACTGAAGAGAAGGCAAGTAAGTGAGTGTATGTATGTATATGTGTAGTGTATGTATGCATGTATATATATATATATATATATATATATATATATATATATATATATATATATATATATATATATATATGTGTGTGTGTAGTTTAAACTAGTGGCTCCTTTCATTTCTGTATGAGAAAGAAAGTGCATGTGTATGTGTATGTAATTTAAACTATCCATTCTGTTTGTATTACAGGGTGTCTGTGAGTGTGTGTGTGTGTGTGTGTGTGTGTGTGTGTGTGTTTAACATACTCTCAACTGTCCAAATTTAGCCTCTTAGTTTTGAACTCTTTCTCATAAAATTTGTGGTTTTCTGGCAAATCATGGAGGACTGAAGTCACTAAATAATGATATATATATATATATATATATATATATATATATATATATATATATATATATATATATATATGAGTTTCGGACGTCATATCCTTCAGAAAATACATGCAAACACAAATCCTGTTCTAGCAACTTTTTAAGTTAAAAAGAGCAGTATTTAAAATGTATCCCTATTTTGGGCCATTGTGTCCCTATTATATCAGTTTTTTTTCAGATTTCTTGGTTGAGGGGTATGCGTAAGTCTCAACTGTCCAGATTTTTGCAGACTCTCCTGATTTTTGCCTCATATTTTTGACCTATACCTCAACATTTGTGGCTTTCTGGCAAATCATTGAGGACTGAAATAACTAAATAATGTCATACATTTGAGTTTCAGATATTTAAAATCTGTCCCCATTTTGGGGCCTTTGTCCCCGCATTATTTTAGGCTTTATCCAAATTTCTTGCACTAAGAGGTTGAGAGGTATGGAAGTATGGTATGTAACTGCCTAGTTAGGAGGGAGGGCAGGTTAGCCAGTTAACGATTAGGCTTGATCCTGTAACGGTTACAGGAGACAAGAGCCTGAATCCTGTACACCAAGTACCAGACTGCTGAAGGAATTGCAAGTTTCAGTTTTAGTACATTTTCGGGGAAATTATAGGTTCATAGGTTCATACTAGGCTATCTGCCCTAGGGCATTTATAAGCCTAGGCAGAGTTGTGTGGCTTTCACCACCCCTTAGGTTGAAGAATACTATACCCATTAGTTTGCCGTGCCTCTGTCCAGCAGTGATACAGAGAGGATCCCCGGGGTAAACCTACGATCTCCCATTCACTGGTCAAGATTCCTCTTGAACAGAGCCAGCGAGGTGCTCTGTCTCACATGGACCGGGATTCTGTTCTACAGCATAGGGAGTCTCTGGGTGATGAATCTGTCCCTCCAGCACGTCCTATTTATTGAGGTTTAAGTCTCTTGCTCTTGTGACTCTGGTGGATTTGGATTTTTTGAGGTGGAGCATGTCCATTAATTCTGGGTTGGACATGGCCTTGTATGTCAGGCACAGGTCACCTCTGAGCAGACAGTATGCGACTGAATAGAGCTGGAGTTTCTTCAGTTGGGCAGCATATGGCATATTTTTGAGCCCCTTTATCCTTTTGGTGAGGAACTTTTGGGGTCTTTCCAATTGCTGCAGGTGTCGGGTAAGATACATTCCGAATGGGGCATTGTACTCAATCATTGGTCTGATAAGTGAAGAGTACAGGGGAACAATGACCTCCCTTGATCTGGATGTGAATCCCTTCATAATCAGGTGGGCAATGTAGAAGGTCCTCCTAACCACTTTGGCAATGTGAGTGTCAAAAGAAAGGTTACTGTCAACTTGGGTCCCCAGGTCCCTGATAACCTCTTCTGTGCTTAATGGATTGCCACCTATGTGGTAACTTGGGGTTACCTTGTTTTACCAAAAGGTATGACTATACATTTTTTGGCGGTTAGCTTAAGGCCATGGCTCTGGCACCAGTTATCCATTTCTATGAGACCTCTCTGAAGGATATCTGTGTCTGATGGATTTTCAACTATGGCCCAGTTTGCAGTCATCTGCAAACTTTGTCAGCCACAATCCTCCTATGTTTGCCTGCACTTCTGAAAAGTAGATGCCGAACAAGAGGGGGCCCAGGACTGAGCCCTGTGGGACACCGCTTGTGACCGACTTGGAGTCCGACATGGCACCAGCAACTCTAACCCTGTGGGTTCTGTCCTTGAGCCAGTTTGCAACCCATCTTGTGACATATGGGTTTACATTTAAGCTGGTGAGCTTTTCTATGATACCCGAGTGGGGTATTGTGTCGAAAGCTTTTGCAAGGTCAACGTAGGCTGTGTGAACTGCCTTACCCTCATCAATGGCCTTGGTGACTGTTTCAAAAAGGTCGACCAAGTTCAAGAGGCATGATCTGCCCTTGACAAAGCCGAATTGGGTAGGATCCAATGTCTGTAGGTCCCCTATGTCTTTATTTATGAGCTCCATTATGATCCTCTCCATAGCTTTGCAGACTAGACTTGTTAAGCTTATGGGGCGGTAATTACCAGGGTCCGTAGAGGCACCGCCTTTGTGGAGTGGGACCACAGTTGCCGTACGCCACTCCTTGGGCACGTATCCTGTGGTAAGGCTGAGATTAAACAGCTGCCTTATGTGCGGGTTTAATTCCTCATTTAGCTCGTGTAGCACACAGCCGGGGACACCATCTGGTCCCATTGATGCTGTGTTTTAGCTTTAGAGAGAGCAGCTTTCACCTGCACATTTGAGATGTCTGGGAGGCTACACTCTGCTGGGATAGTTATCTCTCCTTTAGGGGAGAGGGTGAAGTTTGCACTGAACCTGTCTGCCAGTATGTTGGCAATGTCTGTGGGTTCAGTGATTTTTGTATCATTTTGGACTAATTCTGAGCATATCTGGGAGTTTCCACCCAGGTTCTTAACATAGCTGAAAAAGGCCTTATGATTGTCCTTTGAATCCATGACAATTTTTCTCTCAAAATTGGCCTTAGTTGATTTTATGAGTGCTCGTACTGTTTTACTAATAATGATCAGGGGTGACTTCCCTTTTATGGATTTTGTTCTATCATGTAATAGCTT
>NC_056735.1:1329034404-1329118670 GCF_019279795.1 Protopterus annectens
GGCTATCTGCCCTAGGGCATTTATAAGCCTAGGCAGAGTTGTGTGGCTTTCACCACCCCTTAGGTTGAAGAATACTATACCCATTAGTTTGCCGTGCCTCTGTCCAGCAGTGATACAGAGAGGATCCCCGGGGTAAACC
Organism: Protopterus annectens; assembly: GCF_019279795.1. Taxonomy (NCBI): domain Eukaryota; kingdom Metazoa; phylum Chordata; order Ceratodontiformes; family Protopteridae; genus Protopterus; species Protopterus annectens. Next base: position 1,329,034,544 of record NC_056735.1, read on the forward strand.
TACGATCTCCCATTCACTGGTCAAGATTCCTCTTGAACAGAGCCAGCGAGGTGCTCTGTCTCACATGGACCGGGATTCTGTTCTACAGCATAGGGAGTCTCTGGGTGATGAATCTGTCCCTCCAGCACGTCCTATTTATTGAGGTTTAAGTCTCTTGCTCTTGTGACTCTGGTGGATTTGGATTTTTTGAGGTGGAGCATGTCCATTAATTCTGGGTTGGACATGGCCTTGTATGTCAGGCACAGGTCACCTCTGAGCAGACAGTATGCGACTGAATAGAGCTGGAGTTTCTTCAGTTGGGCAGCATATGGCATATTTTTGAGCCCCTTTATCCTTTTGGTGAGGAACTTTTGGGGTCTTTCCAATTGCTGCAGGTGTCGGGTAAGATACATTCGAATGGGGCATTGTACTCAATCATTGGTCTGATAAGTGAAGAGTACAGGGGAACAATGACCTCCCTTGATCTGGATGTGAATCCCTTCATAATCAGGTGGGCAATGTAGAAGGTCCTCCTAACCACTTTGGCAATGTGAGTGTCAAAAGAAAGGTTACTGTCAACTTGGGTCCCCAGGTCCCTGATAACCTCTTCTGTGCTTAATGGATTGCCACCTATGTGGTAACTTGGGGTTACCTTGTTTTACCAAAAGGTATGACTATACATTTTTTGGCGTTTAGCTTAAGGCCATGGCTCTGGCACCAGTTATCCATTTCTATGAGACCTCTCTGAAGGATATCTGTGTCTGATGGATTTTCAACTATGGCGCCCAGTTTGCAGTCATCTGCAAACTTTGTCAGCCACAATCCTCCTATGTTTGCCTGCACTTCTGAAAAGTAGATGCCGAACAAGAGGGGGCCCAGGACTGAGCCCTGTGGGACACCGCTTGTGACCGACTTGGAGTCCGACATGGCACCAGCAACTCTAACCCTGTGGGTTCTGTCCTTGAGCCAGTTTGCAACCCATCTTGTGACATATGGGTTTACATTTAAGCTGGTGAGCTTTTCTATGATACCCGAGTGGGGTATTGTGTCGAAAGCTTTTGCAAGGTCAACGTAGGCTGTGTGAACTGCCTTACCCTCATCAATGGCCTTGGTGACTGTTTCAAAAAGGTCGACCAAGTTCAAGAGGCATGATCTGCCCTTGACAAAGCCGAATTGGGTAGGATCCAATGTCTGTAGGTCCCCTATGTCTTTATTTATGAGCTCCATTATGATCCTCTCCATAGCTTTGCAGACTAGACTTGTTAAGCTTATGGGGCGGTAATTACCAGGGTCCGTAGAGGCACCGCCTTTGTGGAGTGGGACCACAGTTGCCGTACGCCACTCCTTGGGCACGTATCCTGTGGTAAGGCTGAGATTAAACAGCTGCCTTATGTGCGGGTTTAATTCCTCATTTAGCTCGTGTAGCACACAGCCGGGGACACCATCTGGTCCCATTGATGCTGTGTTTTTAGCTTTAGAGAGAGCAGCTTTCACCTGCACATTTGAGATGTCTGGGAGGCTACACTCTGCTGGGATAGTTATCTCTCCTTTAGGGGAGAGGGGTGAAGTTTGCACTGAACCTGTCTGCCAGTATGTTGGCAATGTCTGTGGGTTCAGTGATTTTTGTATCATTTTGGACTAATTCTGAGCATATCTGGGAGTTTCCACCCAGGTTCCTAACATAGCTGAAAAAGGCCTTATGATTGTCCTTTGAATCCATGACAATTTTCTCTCAAAATTGGCCTTAGTTGATTTTATGAGTGCTCGTATTTTTTACTAATAATGATCAGGGTGACTTCCCTTTTATGGATTTTGTTCTATCATGTAATAGCTTTCTCCTCTTATTGTAAAGTTTGTTAATGGCTGGGGTCCACCAGACTGGACGTTTGCCCTTTGTGGAAAGAGTCTTGGTTTTATTTGGGATTGCCTGATCCATGCAGTCCTGGAGGTGTTCATAGAAGGCATTTGTAAGGGCTTCCGCAGCTTTGGTTGTGGTTTCCACTGGCTCAGGGGCCTTGAAGGATACCACACCAGTCTTGAGTAGTGTGAAGTTTGCTTTTGAGAAGTTCTTCACTGTGGTTTTTTTGGTGTGGGGTGGGGGGGGGATGTGGATTTCCAGTGAGATTAGTTTATGATCAGATCTCACCAATGAGGGATATACTTCGGTGTGGAGCATTTTGTCCCCATGTTTGTGATAATGAGATCTAGTATATTTTCTCCTCCCGTGGGAACAGTGACTAGCTGTTCCATGGCATTTGAATTTATGAACTCCAGGAACCGTTGGGCTAGAAAGTTAGGGCTTGAGTAATGTTCCCAGTCTATATTCGGTAGTTGAAGTCACCCAATATGATGGTGTTTGGAGATACATTTATACCCTCCAGTGTCTTCAGGAAGGCTGTGTGGGGTTCCTGAGTTTGAGAGGGTGGCCTGTAGCATGCTACAATTTGTAGAGCAGTTTTGCCTATGGTTAGTTGCACCTGGATGGTTTCCGAAGCTATGCGTTGCCACCAACCTGGAGGTGTGGGTATCCTTTATGAATATGGATACACCCTCCTTTTGTGGTGTGGTCCGGGTTTTGGGGCGAACGCATGATATGAGGTAAAACCTAATAGTGCCGGGGTGCTCTCATTAGCCTTGAACCAGGTTTCAGTTACAGCACAGACATCGATGTTCTCCATACTGAGAAGGGCCTCGAGTGCGTGCATTTTGAGATTTAGACTTCTGGCATTGAGCAGCATTACCCTCAGTTTCTTCCCATTTTTGTTTTCTAGGGTGGTAGTTTAGAATTTGAGCCCACAATATCCTCAGGCCTGGACAGCCAGCCTCAGTCTGATGTCACATGCAGCACATTGGCTGAGCTTATGTCCTTTGGAGAGCAGCAGCAGCAACATGGAGATGGAGATAAATAAATAAACAAGACCCACAGCTCAGCTGTAGGAAATCTCAGCTCCTGAACTTGTGCACAAGCTTAGTCTGGGTGTGGTGTATCCACAGCCAGGACAATAGATGACATGTCTGCTCTGCAGGCTTTTACAGGGTCTCTGCTCCACTAAAACTAGCACTGTCGGGCAGAATGGATTGGTCACAATATGACACCAAAGTCATGTAAAACAAGGGCACCAGAACCATAGGGCAAGGAGGGGTGAGCACCCTCCCACTTTGCAGTTGGCTTCAACAATTAAAAAAAAAAAAACTCACTCCACAGTGGCAGTGTCTTCTCCTTTAAGGAGAACCGTATGCAACACACACACATACATGCCAACGTGGATGTAAACATATTCTGCACTTGTGCACAGAATTTAAAATAGCCGTTCCACTGAAGAGAAGGCAAGTAAGTGAGTGTATGTATGTATATGTGTAGTGTATGTATGCATGTATATATATATATATATATATATATATATATATATATATATATATATATATATATATATATATATATGTGTGTAGTTTAAACTAGTGGCTCCTTTCATTTCTGTATGAGAAAGAAAGTGCATGTGTATGTGTATGTAATTTAAACTATCCATTCTGTTTGTATTACAGGGTGTCTGTGAGTGTGTGTGTGTGTGTGTGTGTGTTTAACATACTCTCAACTGTCCAAATTTAGCCTCTTAGTTTTGAACTCTTTCTCATAAAATTTGTGGTTTTCTGGCAAATCATGGAGGACTGAAGTCACTAAATAATGATATATATATATATATATATATATATATATATATATATATATATATATATATATATATATGAGTTTCGGACGTCATATCCTTCAGAAAATACATGCAAACACAAATCCTGTTCTAGCAACTTTTTAAGTTAAAAAGAGCAGTATTTAAAATGTATCCCTATTTTGGGCCATTGTGTCCCTATTATATCAGTTTTTTTTTCAGATTTCTTGGTTGAGGGGTATGCGTAAGTCTCAACTGTCCAGATTTTTGCAGACTCTCCTGATTTTTGCCTCATATTTTTGACCTATACCTCAACATTTGTGGCTTTCTGGCAAATCATTGAGGACTGAAATAACTAAATAATGTCATACATTTGAGTTTCAGATATTTAAAATCTGTCCCCATTTTGGGGCCTTTGTCCCCGCATTATTTTAGGCTTTATCCAAATTTCTTGCACTAAGAGGTTGAGAGGTATGGAAGTATGGTATGTAACTGCCTAGTTAGGAGGGAGGGCAGGTTAGCCAGTTAACGATTAGGCTTGATCCTGTAACGGTTACAGGAGACAAGAGCCTGAATCCTGTACACCAAGTACCAGACTGCTGAAGGAATTGCAAGTTTCAGTTTTAGTACATTTTCGGGGAAATTATAGGTTCATAGGTTCATACTAGGCTATCTGCCCTAGGGCATTTATAAGCCTAGGCAGAGTTGTGTGGCTTTCACCACCCCTTAGGTTGAAGAATACTATACCCATTAGTTTGCCGTGCCTCTGTCCAGCAGTGATACAGAGATGATCCCCGGGGTAAACCTACGATCTCCCATTCACTGGTCAAGATTCCTCTTGAACAGAGCCAGCGAGGTGCTCTGTCTCACATGGACCGGGATTCTGTTCTACAGCATAGGGAGTCTGTGGGTGTTGAATCTGTCCCTCCAGCACGTCCTATTTATTGAGGTTTAAGTCTCTTGCTCTTGTGACTCTGGTGGATTTGGATTTTTTGAGGTGGAGCATGTCCATTAATTCTGGGTTGGACATGGCCTTGTATGTCAGGCACAGGTCACCTCTGAGCAGACAGTATGCGACTGAATAGAGCTGGAGTTTCTTCAGTTGGGCAGCATATGGCATATTTTTGAGCCCCTTTATCCTTTTGGTGAGGAACTTTTGGGGTCTTTCCAATTGCTGCAGGTGTCGGGTAAGATACATTCCGAATGGGGCATTGTACTCAATCATTGGTCTGATAAGTGAAGAGTACAGGGGAACAATGACCTCCCTTGATCTGGATGTGAATCCCTTCATAATCAGGTGGGCAATGTAGAAGGTCCTCCTAACCACTTTGGCAATGTGAGTGTCAAAAGAAAGGTTACTGTCAACTTGGGTCCCCAGGTCCCTGATAACCTCTTCTGTGCTTAATGGATTGCCACCTATGTGGTAACTTGGGGTTACCTTGTTTTTACCAAAAGGTATGACTATACATTTTTTGGCGTTTAGCTTAAGGCCATGGCTCTGGCACCAGTTATCCATTTCTATGAGACCTCTCTGAAGGATATCTGTGTCTGATGGATTTTCAACTATGGCGCCCAGTTTGCAGTCATCTGCAAACTTTGTCAGCCACAATCCTCCTATGTTTGCCTGCACTTCTGAAAAGTAGATGCCGAACAAGAGGGGGCCCAGGACTGAGCCCTGTGGGACACCGCTTGTGACCGACTTGGAGTCCGACATGGCACCAGCAACTCTAACCCTGTGGGTTCTGTCCTTGAGCCAGTTTGCAACCCATCTTGTGACATATGGGTTTACATTTAAGCTGGTGAGCTTTTCTATGATACCCGAGTGGGGTATTGTGTCGAAAGCTTTTGCAAGGTCAACGTAGGCTGTGTGAACTGCCTTACCCTCATCAATGGCCTTGGTGACTGTTTCAAAAAGGTCGACCAAGTTCAAGAGGCATGATCTGCCCTTGACAAAGCCGAATTGGGTAGGATCCAATGTCTGTAGGTCCCCTATGTCTTTATTTATGAGCTCCATTATGATCCTCTCCATAGCTTTGCAGACTAGACTTGTTAAGCTTATGGGCGGTAATTACCAGGGTCCAGAGGCACCGCCTTTGTGGAGTGGGACCACAGTTGCCGTCGCCACTCCTTGGGCACGTATCCTGTGGTAAGGCTGAGATTAAACAGCTGCCTTATGTGCGGGTTTAATTCCTCATTTAGCTCGTGTAGCACACAGCCGGGACACCATCTGGTCCCATTGATGCTGTGTTTTTAGCTTTAGAGAGAGCAGCTTTCACCTGCGCATTTGAGATGTCTGGGAGGCTACACTCTGCTGGGATAGTTATCTCTCCTTTAGGTGGGAGGGGGGGGTGAAGTTTGCACTGAACCTGTCTGCCAGTATGTTGGCAATGTCTGTGGGTTCAGTGATTTTTGTATCATTTTGGACTAATTCTGAGCATATCTGGGAGTTTCCACCCAGGTTCCTAACATAGCTGAAAAAGGCCTTATGATTGTCCTTTGAATCCATGACAATTTTTCTCTCAAAATTGTCCTTAGTTGATTTTATGAGTGCTCGTATTTTTTTACTAATAATGATCAGGGGTGACTTCCCTTTTATGGATTTTGTTCTATCATGTAATAGCTTTCTCCTCTTATTGTAAAGTTTGTTAATGGCTGGGGTCCACCAGACTGGATGTTTGCCCTTTGTGGAAAGAGTCTTGGTTTTATTTGGGATTGCCTGATCCATGCAGTCCTGGAGGTGTTCATAGAAGGCATTTGTAAGGGCTTCCGCAGCTTTGGTTGTGGTTTCCACTGGCTCAGGGGCCTTGAAGGATACCACACCAGTCTTGAGTAGTGTGAAGTTTGCTTTTGAGAAGTTCTTCACTGTGGTCTTTTTGTTTGGGGTGGGGGCGGGATGTGGATTTCCAGTGAGATTAGTTTATGATCAGATCTCACCAATGAGGGATATACTTCCGGTGTGGAGCATTTTGTCCCCATGTTTGTGATAATGAGATCTAGTATATTTTCTCCTCCCGTGGGAACAGTGACTAGCTGTTCCATGGCATTTGAATTTATGAACTCCAGGAACCGTTGGGCTAGAAAGTTAGGGCTTGAGTAATGTTCCCAGTCTATATTTGGGTAGTTGAAGTCACCCAATATGATGGTGTTTGGAGATACATTTATACCCTCCAGTGTCTTCAGGAAGGCTGTGTGGGGTTCCTGAGTTTGAGAGGGTGGCCTGTAGCATGCTACAATTTGTAGAGCAGTTTTGCCTATGGTTAGTTGCACCTGGATGGTTTCAAGCTTATGCGTTGCCACCAACCTGGAGGTGTGGGTATCCTTTATGAATATGGATACACCCTCCTTTTGTGGTGTGGTCCGGGTTTTGGGGCGGAACGCATGATATGAGGTAAAACCTAATAGTGCCGGGGTGCTCTCATTAGCCTTGAACCAGGTTTCAGTTACAGCACAGACATCGATGTTCTCCATACTGAGAAGGGCCTCGAGTGCGTGCATTTTGAGATTTAGACTTCTGGCATTGAGCAGCATTACCCTCAGTTTCTTCCCATTTTTGTTTTCTAGGGTGGTAGTTTAGAATTTGAGCCCACAATATCCTCAGGCCTGGACAGCCAGCCTCAGTCTGATGTCACATGCAGCACATTGGCTGAGCTTATGTCCTTTGGAGAGCAGCAGCAGCAACATGGAGATGGAGATAAATAAATAAACAAGACCCACAGCTCAGCTGTAGGAAATCTCAGCTCCTGAACTTGTGCACAAGCTTAGTCTGGGTGTGGTGTATCCACAGCCAGGACAATAGATGACATGTCTGCTCTGCAGGCTTTTACAGGGTCTCTGCTCCACTAAAACTAGCACTGTCGGGCAGAATGGATTGGTCACAATATGACACCAAAGTCATGTAAAACAAGGGCACCAGAACCATAGGGCAAGGAGGGGGGGGTGAGCACCCTCCCACTTTTGCAGTTGGCTTCAACAATTAAAAAAAAAAAAAACTCACTCCACAGTGGCAGTGTCTTCTCCTTTAAGGAGAACCGTGTATGCAACACACACACGCATACATGCCAACGTGGATGTAAACATATTCTGCACTTGTGCACAGAATTTAAAATAGCCGTTCCACTGAAGAGAAGGCAAGTAAGTGAGTGTATGTATGTATATGTGTAGTGTATGTATGCATGTATATATATATATATATATATATATATATATATATATATATATATGTGTGTGTAGTTTAAACTAGTGGCTCCTTTCATTTCTGTATGAGAAAGAAAGTGCATGTGTATGTGTATGTAATTTAAACTATCCATTCTGTTTGTATTACAGGGTGTCTGTGAGTGTGTGTGTGTGTGTGTGTGTGTGTGTGTGTGTGTGTGTGTGTGTGTGTGTTTAACATACTCTCAACTGTCCAAATTTAGCCTCTTAGTTTTGAACTCTTTCTCATAAAATTTGTGGTTTTCTGGCAAATCATGGAGGACTGAAGTCACTAAATAATGATATATATATATATATATATATATATATATATATATATATATATATATATATATATATATATATATATATGAGTTTCGGACGTCATGTGGGGCAGAAAATACAGGCAAACACAAATCCTGTTCTAGCAACTTTTTAAGTTAAAAAGAGCAGTATTTAAAATGTATCCCTATTTTGGGCCATTGTGTCCCTATTATATCAGTTTTTTTTTCAGATTTCTTGGTTGAGGGGTATGCGTAAGTCTCAACTGTCCAGATTTTTGCAGACTCTCCTGATTTTTGCCTCATATTTTGACCTATACCTCAACATTTGTGGCTTTCTGGCAAATCATTGAGGACTGAAATAACTAAATAATGTCATACATTTGAGTTTCAGATATTTAAAATCTGTCCCCATTTTGGGGCCTTTGTCCCCGCATTATTTTAGGCTTTATCCAAATTTCTTGCACTAAGAGGTTGAGAGGTATGGAAGTATGGTATGTAACTGCCTAGTTAGGAGGGAGGGCAGGTTAGCCAGTTAACGATTAGGCTTGATCCTGTAATGGTTACAGGAGACAAGAGCCTGAATCCTGTACACCAAGTACCAGACTGCTGAAGGAATTGCAAGTTTCAGTTTTAGTACATTTTCGGGGAAATTATAGGTTCATAGGTTCATACTAGGCTATCTGCCCTAGGGCATTTATAAGCCTAGGCAGAGTTGTGTGGCTTTCACCACCCCTTAGGTTGAAGAATACTATACCCATTAGTTTGCCGTGCCTCTGTCCAGCAGTGATACAGAGATGATCCCCGGGGTAAACCTACGATCTCCCATTCACTGGTAAAGATTCCTCTTGAACAGAGCCAACGAGGTGCTCTGTCTCACATGGACCGGGATTCTGTTCTACAGCATAGGGAGTCTCTGGGTGATGAATCTGTCCCTCCAGCACGTCCTATTTATTGAGGTTTAAGTCTCTTGCTCTTGTGACTCTGGTGGATTTGGATTTTTTGAGGTGGAGCATGTCCATTAATTCTGGGTTGGACATGGCCTTGTATGTCAGGCACAGGTCACCTCTGAGCAGACAGTATGCGACTGAATAGAGCTGGAGTTTCTTCAGTTGGGCAGCATATGGCATATTTTGAGCCCCTTTATCCTTTTGGTGAGGAACTTTTGGGGTCTTTCCAATTGCTGCAGGTGTCGGGTAAGATACATTCGAATGGGGCATTGTACTCAATCATTGGTCTGATAAGTGAAGAGTACAGGGGAACAATGACCTCCCTTGATCTGGATGTGAATCCCTTCATAATCAGGTGGGCAATGTAGAAGGTCCTCCTAACCACTTTGGCAATGTGAGTGTCAAAAGAAAGGTTACTGTCAACTTGGGTCCCCAGGTCCCTGATAACCTCTTCTGTGCTTAATGGATTGCCACCTATGTGGTAACTTGGGGTTACCTTGTTTTTACCAAAAGGTATGACTATACATTTTTTGGCGTTTAGCTTAAGGCCATGGCTCTGGCACCAGTTATCCATTTCTATGAGACCTCTCTGAAGGATATCTGTGTCTGATGGATTTTCAACTATGGCCCAGTTTGCAGTCATCTGCAAACTTTGTCAGCCACAATCCTCCTATGTTTGCCTGCACTTCTGAAAAGTAGATGCCGAACAAGAGGGGGCCCAGGACTGAGCCCTGTGGGACACCGCTTGTGACCGACTTGGAGTCCGACATGGCACCAGCAACTCTAACCCTGTGGGTTCTGTCCTTGAGCCAGTTTGCAACCCATCTTGTGACATATGGGTTTACATTTAAGCTGGTGAGCTTTTCTATGATACCCGAGTGGGGTATTGTGTCGAAAGCTTTTGCAAGGTCAACGTAGGCTGTGTGAACTGCCTTACCCTCATCAATGGCCTTGGTGACTGTTTCAAAAAGGTCGACCAAGTTCAAGAGGCATGATCTGCCCTTGACAAAGCCGAATTGGGTAGGATCCAATGTCTGTAGGTCCCCTATGTCTTTATTTATGAGTTCCATTATGATCCTCTCCATAGCTTTGCAGACCAGGCTTGTTAAGCTTATGGGGCGGTAATTACCACGGTCCGGAGAAGCACCGCCTTTGTAGAGTGGGACCACAGTTGCCGTACGCCACTCTTTGGGTACGTATCCTGTGGTAAGGCTAAGATTAAACAGCAGCCTTATGTGTGGGTTTAGTTCCTCATTGAGTTTGTGTAGCACACAGCCGGGGACACCATCCGGTCCCATTGATGCTGTGTTTTTAGCTTTAGAGAGAGCAGCTCTCACCTGGGCATTTGAGATGATTGGGAGGCTACACTCTGCTGGGATAGATATTTCTCCTTTTGGGGGGGAGGGAGGGGAGAAATTTGCACTGAACCTGTCTGCCAGTATGTTTGCAATGTCTGTGGGTTCAGTGATTTTTATATCATTTTGGACTAATTCTGAGCATATCTGGGAGTTTTCACCCAGGTTTCTAACATAGCTAAAGAAGGCCTTATGACTGTCTTTTGAGTCCTTGGCGATTTTTCTCTCAAAGTTGGCCTTGGATGATTTTATGAGTGATCGTAGTTTTTTACTAGTATTGATCAGAGATGTCTTCCCTTTTAGGGATTTTGCTCTATCTTGTAGTAGCTTTCTCCTCTTGTTGTAAAGTTTGTTTATGGCTGGGGTCCACCAGATCGGGCGCTTGCCTTTGGTGGAAAGGGTCTTGATTTTATTTGGGATTGCTTGATCCATGCAATCCTGGAGATGCTTGTAGAAAGCATTTGTAAGGGATTCAGCAGCGTGGGTTGTGGTTTCCAATGGCTCAGGGGCCTTGAAGGATACCACACCAGTCTTAAGAAGTGTGAAGTTGGCTTTTGAGAAGTTCTTCATTGTGGTCTTTTTTGTTGGGGGTGGGGGCGGGATGTGGATCTCCAGTGAGATTAGTTTATGGTCTGATCTCACCAATCAGGGATTTACTTCTGGTGTGGAGCATTTTGTCCCCATATTTGTGATGATCAGGTCTAGTATATTTTCACCTCTTGTGGGAATGGTGACAAGTTGTTCCATAGCATTTGAGTTTATGAACTCCAGGAACCTTTGGGCTAGGGTATTGGGGCTTGAGTAATGTTCCCAGTCTATGTTTGGGTAGTTGAAGTCACCCAATATGATGGTGTTTGGAGAGACATTTATCCTCTCCAGTGTCTTCAGGAAGGCTGTGTGGGGTTCCTGAGTTTGAGAGGGTGGCCTGTAACATGCTACAAACTGTAGAGCAGTTTTGCCTATGGTTAATTGCACCTGAATGGTCTCTGATGCTTTGTGAGTTGCCACCAGCCTGGAGGTGTGGGTATCCTTGATAAATATGGATACTCCACCTCCTTTTGTGGTACGGTCTGGGTTTTGGGGCCGGAACGCATGATATGAGGTAAAACCTGATAGTGCCAGGGTGCTCTCAGGAGCCTTGAACCAGGTTTCAGTCACAGCACAGACATCGATGTTCTCCATACTGAGGAGGGCTTCGAGGGCATGCATCTTGAGATTTAGACTTCTGGCATTGAGCAGCATTACCCTTAGTTTTTTTCCATTATTGTTTTCTAGGGCGGTGGGTTTAGAATTTGAGCCTTGTCTAAAAAGGCACTATGGGGGTGGCAAGAGCCTTTGCCAATATCCGGAAACCCAGGGGTGACAGGTGCAAGCCATCCCTTGCAAAGCAGCGTGGCTTGTCAAGCATGTCATTCCAGGCAGACAGACATTGGATCCCCTTAGAATGACACCAGAAATTAAGCCAATTATTAAAACTGATCATTTTGTCTCTGTATTGTGGCATCATTCTTGGTGAAGGTAGGATACTGCTCAGGGTCAGGGTCATACCAGCCTGGGCTACATAATCTGAGAGCTCCTCTATGTCTCTTTTCATGTAGTCCAGGGAGGTACATCTCAGGTCATTCACACCGGCATGGACAATGACTGAGTCATACTTGCACTTGCTGTGGAGTGACCTGAGTACTTGTGTTATGTGGCGGATTCTAGCGCCCGACATGCAGCTTACTGTGACCCTCTCCTTGTTCAGTCTGGTGAGTGGGACGTCAGTGTGTCTGACTATGGAGTCACCTATGACAAGTGTGTCTGGCATTGTGTTTGGCCTTAAGGGCTGTGACTGATTTGCACACTGACTTTGTGATCTATGTGTTGCTTGTGTTATGTCATGAGGTGGCAGTTGTTTGTGTGTCTGCTTTGGAGGCCTCTGCTGTTTTGGTAGATTTTTGATCAGTGCCTCTGAGTATGTCTTTGTGTGTTTATGTGTTTGATTTGTAGTTGTGATAGTTCTATGTGAGACTGGGTTTATGGTGTGTGTGGTTACCTTCTCCTCCTGTCTGGTTTTGCCAGTCCTGAGTTGAGAGAGCTCAGCCTCCAGTTTGGCTATATAGTTGCATCTCTCGCATGTATTTGTGTTTTGTGGGAGGAGGAGAGGGTTGTCTGTGTACATGAGGAAATTGTAACATTGCCTCAATATTCCCAGATTCACCAGCTGAGCAGGACAGGATGCTAGCAACTGACCCTTTGACATGCTAGAAGAAATGAAAAAGTTTGCTGTGTAACGGAGTCAGAAAGGACCTATAGGGAAGTGGGTACTCAGGGGGGTTTTAAGCTAGTGAAGTACTTTGTATAATATAGAAGTGCTTTACCTGACTAAAATGCTTTAGGAACAAGTGCTGAGCTTTACAGATAGAGAATAGACTGTTTAGATTACAAGTAGAGCAGTTCTAAGGGAAAAAATGAAGAGCAGACTCTACGGAGCCAGAAATAGTCCAACCTTGTCTAACCGGCACTGCCCAATGGTGCTCTAGTGGCAACTCCGCGCTAAATGCAGAAAAGGCAATAAGTCAGTAGTACAGGCTAGCACACTTTAGTGGGCAGCCAAACAATTAAATTAAACAGCAAACAAACACTTTTCGACTTGAATTAGACTAATTTCGACTAAAATGTACTTTTAAGTGCAGATAATAAAAAATGCAGTAAATAACTATGAAAACAGTTAAAGCTTGCTCTAGGTAAGCAGTAGAAGGTAAAACAAATATAAAAAACAGTAGGATACTTAATCAGGTAAGCAGTCACTTTTTTTTCAGTTCTCTGTAGCCAGGAAGACTCAACAGGACCACGTGGAGCTGTGTCTGAGCAATATGCGTTATTATGAGTTTCAGTGCATTTTCAAAGGATTATCAGTTTAATTTAATTTTCATGGAATTGTGAGTTTTAAGGGAAAAACAAGTTTACTGTTGGTCATGCTAAGTCTGTTTTCATTGTGGAGCTAATTGCTTTATCAAATGGCAGTCACTGTTTGTGTTGCAGAATTTGAAAGCAGTGTTAGTAGCATAATTGCCTTTGGTGCAGAAAGCTGCAGATTCTTCTCCCACACCATGTAGAAGGAGTGCTGACATTGCAGTACCCTTTTGACTGACGATTATTTGGTGCATTTTAAGGGGTGATAGGGGTTCTACATTCCTGAGTGTGTACTCTTTTGTATGAGATGCCTAATAACTATGAATGTGTTGTCAGTTTGTCAGTCATTCCCTCTTGCTGTATTACCAGTTTACTAATTTTTTTTAATGTAACATAACAAAATGAATTGGTGTTGATAATGAGTGACTTGAATGCACATATCGGGACAGACAGAACAGGATATGAGGACTGCCTGGGTCCACATGGGTGGGGCAACAGAAATAAAGAAGGAGAAGCCATTCTAGACTTCTGTCTGGCAAATGGCTTGATAGTAGCCAACACATGGTTCAGAAAGAGAGACAGTCACAAATCACATACAAGAGTAGTTAACATGCAACTCAGGTAGACTTGCTCCTAGTAAGGAAAAGGCACTGGAGCAGAATCCATGATTGCAAAGTCATCCCCAGTGAAACATTCGGCCCACAGCATAAACAACTAGTTGCCACAATCAGCTGCAAGCAGTGGTCAGAGAAGGCTCTAAGGTAAACAGAGACCAGACTGAAGACCTGGAAGTTGACTGGAGAAAAAGTACAACAGTTCAAGGAATTATTCAGAGCTCTAGCATCCCAAGAAGAAGAGGAAATAGGTGGAATTGAAGAAGAATGGCAGTGTCTAAAAACAGCATGTGTTAAGACTACAGAAAAGATATGCGGCTGAGCCAGGTATGGAAATAAGGTACATAAGGAAAGCTGGTGGTGGAATGCAGAAGTCCAGGAAGTCATCAAAAGAAAGAAGGAATGCAGGATGAAGTGGGAGACAGAAAAGACTGACCAGGCTAGGAAGGACTACTGGTTGGCTAACAAAGAAACTAAACTGAAATAAAACCAAAGTTCGTGCTGGCAAACAAGAATCAATTCTTTTATTCCAAATAATTAAATCCAACAACATGGCTTTTGTCTGCACAGCAGATTTCTTCAGAATAATAAATCAAAGGTGCCTCAAGTTTTGTACTATTCATCATAAACAATTATTCAATAATTAATTAATTAAACCAATCAAATTAAAACATTTTTTATATGTGGGCAAAATGGGTTCTCAAACTTGATTAACCCTTCATATTTTGTACATTCTTTAAACTACCATATAAAGTGCAGCTGTGCTAATAAATATTTGAATGTATGTTACAAACAGTTTGATAATTCATATTAATTTTTAAAAAAAGTTAATAGTTGAACAAAATCTGAGTAGATGAACTTGTTTCAACTTCAAGTGTGAGAAATATTTGTTATTATAGTTGTGTTAATAACCACCAGGTTAAATATATTGTTAATTTCAAGACAATGTGTACCCCTAAAATAGTACATTTAAAACCATTTATGTCAATATAAACACCAAAATGAAATAACTGCTATAAATACATATTAAGAAATAAATAAATTAATTTAATAAATATTAATTATCCAATTAATATTTATTAAATTCATTTAATTTATTTATTAATATGTATTTATAGCAGTTATTTCATTTTGGTGTTTATATTGACATAAATTGTTTTAAAATGTACAATTTTATAGGTATAAATTGTCTTGAAATTAATATTAATAATATTATTTAACCTGCTGGTTAATAATACAACTATAATAACATACATTTTTCACACTTGGAGTTTAAACAAGTTTATTTACTCAGATTCTGTTAAATTTTTAAAAAATTTTATTATTTATCAAACAGTTTGTAATATACATTTAAACATTTTTAGCACAGTTGCACTTTATATGGTAGCTCAAAAGAATGTACAAAATATGAAGGGCTAATCAGCCTTGATAACCTACTTTTTTAAAAAATGTTTTAATTTGATTTCAATTAATTAATTATTGAATTATTGTTTATGATAAGGAATAGTACAAAACTTGAGGCACCTTTGATTTATTATTCTGAAGAAGTCTTGGTAGACGAAAGCGCCGTCAGGCACAGGTCACCTCTGAGCAGACAGTATGCACTGAATAGAGCTGGAGTTTCTTCCAGTTGGGCAGCATATGGCATATTTTTGAGCCCCTTTATCCTTTTGGTGAGGAACTTTGGGTCTTTCCAATTGCTGCAGGTGTCGGGTAAGATACATTCGAATGGGGCATTGTACTCAATCATTGGTCTGATAAGTGAAGAGTACAGGGGAACAATGACCTCCCTTGATCTGGATGTGAATCCTTCATAATCAGGTGGGCAATGTAGAAGGTCCTCTAACCACTTTGGCAATGTGGAGTGTCAAAAGAAAGGTTACTGTCAACTTGGGTCCCCAGGTCCCTGATAACCTCTTCTGTGCTTAATGGATTGCCACCTATGTGGTAACTTGGGGTTACCTTGTTTTACCAAAAGGTATGACTATACATTTTTTGGCGTTTAGCTTAAGGCCATGGCTCTGGCACCAGTTATCCATTTCTATGAGACCTCTCTGAAGGATATCTGTGTCTGATGGATTTTCAACTATGGCGCCCAGTTTGCAGTCATCTGCAAACTTTGTCAGCCACAATCCTCCTATGTTTGCCTGCACTTCTGAAAAGTAGATGCCGAACAAGAGGGGCCCAGGACTGAGCCCTGTGGGACACCGCTTGTGACCGACTTGAGTCGACATGGCACCAGCAACTCTAACCCTGTGGGTTCTGTCCTTGAGCCAGTTTGCAACCCATCTTGTGACATATGGGTTTACATTTAAGCTGGTGAGCTTTTCTATGATACCCGAGTGGGGTATTGTGTCGAAAGCTTTTGCAAGGTCAACGTGGGCTGTGTGAACTGCCTTACCCTCATCAATGGCCTTGGTGACTGTTTCAAAAGTCGACCAAGTTCAAGAGGCATGATCTGCCCTTGACAAAGCCGAATTGGGTAGGATCCAATGTCTGTAGGTCCCCTATGTCTTTATTTATGAGTTCCATTATGATCCTCTCCATAGCTTTGCAGACCAGGCTTGTTAAGCTTATGGGCGGTAATTACCACGGGTCCGAGAAGCACCGCCTTTGTAGAGTGGGACCACAGTTGCCGTCGCCACTCTTTGCACGTATCCTGTGGTAAGGCTAAGATTAAACAGCAGCCTTATGTGTGGGTTTAGTTCCTCATTGAGTTTGTGTAGCACACAGCCGGGGACACCATCCGGTCCCATTGATGCTGTGTTTTTAGCTTTAGAGAGAGCAGCTCTCACCTGGGCATTTGAGATGATTGGGAGGCTACACTCTGCTGGGATAGATATTTCTCCTTTTCTGGGGGAGGGAGGGGAGAAATTTGCACTGAACCTGTCTGCCAGTATGTTTGCAATGTCTGTGGGTTCAGTGATTTTTATATCATTTTGGACTAATTCTGAGCATATCTGGGAGTTTTCACCCAGGTTTCTAACATAGCTAAAGAAGGCCTTATGACTGTCTTTTGAGTCCTTGGCGATTTTTCTCTCAAAGTTGGCCTTGGATGATTTTATGAGTGATCGTAGTTTTTTACTAGTATTGATCAGAGATGTCTTTCCTTTTAGGATTTTGCTCTATCTTGTAGTAGCTTTCTCCTCTTGTTGTAAAGTTTGTTTATGGCTGGGGTCCACCAGATCGGGCGCTTGCCTTTGGTGGAAAGGGTCTTGATTTTATTTGGGATTGCTTGATCCATGCAATCCTGGAGATGCTTGTAGAAAGCATTTGTAAGGGATTCAGCAGCGTGGGTTGTGGTTTCCAATGGCTCAGGGGCCTTGAAGGATACCACACCAGTCTTAAGAAGTGTGAAGTTGGCTTTTGAGAAGTTCTTCATTGTGGTCTTTTTGTTGGGGTGGGGGCGGGATGTGGATCTCCAGTGAGATTAGTTTATGGTCTGATCTCACCAATCAGGGATTTACTTCCGGTGTGGAGCATTTTGTCCCCATATTTGTGATGATCAGGTCTAGTATATTTTCACCTCTTGTGGGAATGGTGACAAGTTGTTCCATAGCATTTGAGTTTATGAACTCCAGGAACCTTTGGGCTAGGGTATTGGGGCTTGAGTAATGTTCCCAGTCTATGTTTGGGTAGTTGAAGTCACCCAATATGATGGTGTTTGGAGAGACATTTATCCTCTCCAGTGTCTTCAGGAAGGCTGTGTGGGGTTCCTGAGTTTGAGAGGGTGGCCTGTAACATGCTACAAACTGTAGAGCAGTTTTGCCTATGGTTAATTGCACCTGAATGGTCTCTGATGCTTTGTGAGTTGCCACCAGCCTGGAGGTGTGGGTATCCTTGATAAATATGGATACCCACCTCCTTTTGTGGTACGGTCTGGGTTTTGGGGCGGAGCATGATATGAGGTAAAACCTGATAGTGCCAGGGTGCTCTCAGGAGCCTTGAACCAGGTTTCAGTCACAGCACAGACATCGATGTTCTCCATACTGAGGAGGGCTTGAGGGCATGCATCTTGAGATTTAGACTTCTGGCATTGAGCAGCATTACCCTTAGTTTTTTCCATTATTGTTTTCTAGGCGGTGGGTTTAGAATTTGAGCCTTGTCTAAAAAAGGCACTATGGGGTGGCAAGAGCCTTTGCCAATATCCGGAACCCAGGGTGACAGGTGCAAGCCATCCCTTGCAAAAGCAGCGTGGCTTGTCAAGCATGTCATTCCAGGCAGACAGACATTGATCCCCTTAGAATGACACCAGAAATTAAGCCAATTATTAAAACTGATCATTTTGTCTCTGTATTGTGGCATCATTCTTGGTGAAGGTAGGATACTGCTCAGGGTCAGGGTCATACCAGCCTGGGCTACATAATCTGAGAGCTCCTCTATGTCTCTTTTCATGTAGTCCAGGAGGTACATCTCAGGTCATTCACACCGGCATGGACAATGACTGAGTCATACTTGCACTTGCTGTGGGTGACCTGAGTACTTGTGTTATGTGGCAGTTCTAGCCCGACATGCAGCTTACTGTGACCCTCTCCTTGTTCAGTCTGGTGAGTGGGACGTCAGTGTGTCTGACTATGGAGTCACCTATGACAAGTGTGTCTGGCATTGTGTTTGGCCTTAAGGGCTGTGACTGATTTGCACACTGACTTTGTGATCTATGTGTTGCTTGTGTTATGTCATGAGGTGGCAGTTGTTTGTGTGTCTGCTTTGGAGGCCTCTGCTGTTTTGGTAGATTTTTGATCAGTGCCTCTGAGTATGTCTTTGTGTGTTTATGTGTTTGATTTGTAGTTGTGATAGTTCTATGTGAGACTGGGTTTATGGTGTGTGTGGTTACCTTCTCCTCCTGTCTGGTTTTGCCAGTCCTGAGTTGAGAGAGCTCAGCCTCCAGTTTGGCTATATAGTTGCATCTCTCGCATGTATTTGTGTTTTGTGGGAGGAGGAGAGGGTTGTCTGTGTACATGAGGAAATTGTAACATTGCCTCAATATTCCCAGATTCACCAGCTGAGCAGGACAGGATGCTAGCAACTGACCCTTTGACATGCTAGAAGAAATGAAAAAGTTTGCTGTGTAACGGAGTCAGAAAGGACCTATAGGGAAGTGGGTACTCAGGGGGGTTTTAAGCTAGTGAAGTACTTTGTATAATATAGAAGTGCTTTACCTGACTAAAAATGCTTTAGGAACAAGTGCTGAGCTTTACAGATAGAGAATAGACTGTTTAGATTACAAGTAGAGCAGTTCTAAGGGAAAAAATGAAGAGCAGACTCTACGGAGCCAGAAATAGTCCAACCTTGTCTAACCGGCACTGCCCAATGGTGCTCTAGTGGCAACTCCGCGCTAAATGCAGAAAAGGCAATAAGTCAGTAGTACAGGCTAGCACACTTTAGTGGGCAGCCAAACAATTAAATTAAACAGCAAACAAACACTTTTCGACTTGAATTAGACTAATTTCGACTAAAATGTACTTTTAAGTGCAGATAATAAAAAATGCAGTAAATAACTATGAAAACAGTTAAAGCTTGCTCTAGGTAAGCAGTAGAAGGTAAAACAAATATAAAAAAACAGTAGGATACTTAATCAGGAAAGCAGTCACTTTTTTTCAGTTCTCTGTAGCCAGGAAGACTCAACAGGACCACGTGGAGCTGTGTCTGAGCAATATGCGTTATTATGAGTTTCAGTGCATTTTCAAAGGATTATCAGTTTAATTTAATTTTCATGGAATTGTGAGTTTTAAGGGAAAAACAAGTTTACTGTTGGTCATGCTAAGTCTGTTTTCATTGTGGAGCTAATTGCTTTATCAAATGGCAGTCACTGTTTGTGTTGTAGAATTTGAAAGCAGTGTTAGTAGCATAATTGCCTTTGGTGCAGAAAGCTGCAGATTCTTCTCCCACACCATGTAGAAGGAGTGCTGACATTGCAGTACCCTTTTGACTGACGATTATTTGGTGCATTTTAAGGGGTGATAGGGGTTCTACATTCCTGAGTGTGTACTCTTTTGTATGAGATGCCTAATAACTATGAATGTGTTGTCAGTTTGTCAGTCATTCCCTCTTGCTGTATTACCAGTTTACTAATTTTTTTTAATGTAACATAACAAAATGAATTGGTGTTGATAATGAGTGACTTGAATGCACATATCGGGACAGACAGAACAGGATATGAGGACTGCCTGGGTCCACATGGGTGGGGCAACAGAAATAAAGAAGGAGAAGCCATTCTAGACTTCTGTCTGGCAAATGGCTTGATAGTAGCCAACACATGGTTCAGAAAGAGAGACAGTCACAAATCACATACAAGAGTAGTTAACATGCAACTCAGGTAGACTTGCTCCTAGTAAGGAAAAGGCACTGGAGCAGAATCCATGATTGCAAAGTCATCCCCAGTGAAACATTCGGCCCACAGCATAAACAACTAGTTGCCACAATCAGCTGCAAGCAGTGGTCAGAGAAGGCTCTAAGGTAAACAGAGACCAGACTGAAGACCTGGAAGTTGACTGGAGAAAAAGTACAACAGTTCAAGGAATTATTCAGAGCTCTAGCATCCCAAGAAGAAGAGGAAATAGGTGGAATTGAAGAAGAATGGCAGTGTCTAAAAACAGCATGTGTTAAGACTACAGAAAAGATATGCGGCTGAGCCAGGTATGGAAATAAGGTACATAAGGAAAGCTGGTGGTGGAATGCAGAAGTCCAGGAAGTCATCAAAAGAAAGAAGGAATGCAGGATGAAGTGGGAGACAGAAAAGACTGACCAGGCTAGGAAGGACTACTGGTTGGCTAACAAAGAAACTAAACTGAAATAAAACCAAAGTTCCGTGCTGGCAAACAAGAATCAATTCTTTTATTCCAAATAATTCGTAAAATCCAACAACATGAGCGCTTTTGTCTGCACAAAGCAGATTTCTTCAGAATAATAAATCAAAGGTGCCTCAAGTTTTTGTACTATTCCTTATCATAAACAATAATTCAATAATTAATTAATTGAACCAATCAAATTAAAACATTTTTTAAAAAAGTAGGTTCTCAGGCTTGATTAACCCTTCATATTTTGTACATTCTTTGAGCTACCATATAAAGTGCAACTGTGCTAAAAATGTTTAAATGTATATTACAAACTGTTTGATAAATAATAAAATTTTTTTAAAATTTAACAGAATCTGAGTAAATAAACTTGTTTAAACTCCAAGTGTGAAAAATGTTTGTTATTATAGTTGTATTATTAACCAGCAGGTTAAATAATATTATTAATTTCAAGACAATTTATACCTATAAAATTGTACATTTTAAAACCATTTATGTCAATATAAACACCAAAATGAAATAACTGCTATAAATACATATTAAGAAATAAATAAATTAATTTAATAAATATTAATTATCCAATTAATATTTATTAAATTCATTTAATTTATTTATTAATATGTATTTATAGCAGTTATTTCATTTTGGTGTTTATATTGACATAAATTGTTTTAAAATGTACAATTTTATAGGTATAAATTGTCTTGAAATTAATAATATTAATAATATTATTTAACCTGCTGGTTAATAATACAACTATAATAACATACATTTTTCACACTTGGAGTTTAAACAAGTTTATTTACTCAGATTCTGTTAAATTTTTAAAAAATTTTATTATTTATCAAACAGTTTGTAATATACATTTAAACATTTTTAGCACAGTTGCACTTTATATGGTAGCTCAAAGAATGTACAAAATATGAAGGGTTAATCAAGCCTGATAACCTACTTTTTTAAAAAAATGTTTTAATTTGATTGGTTCAATTAATTAATTATTGAATTATTGTTTATGATAAGGAATAGTACAAAAACTTGAGGCACCTTTGATTTATTATTCTGAAGAAGTCTGCTTTGTGCAGACGAAAGCGCTCATGTTGTTGGATTTTACGAATTATTTGGAATAAAAGACTTGATTCTTGTTTGCCAGCACGGAACTTTGGTTTTATTTCAGTTTGGTTTACTACTTTATTCGTGATTTCGTTTTTTAACAAAGAAACTAAGAAAGAAGTTGCATTAGCAAAGAATAGGGCATCAGATGCACTGTATACTATATCAGGTTGCAAGGCAAGTAGAAAGATAAAGAAGATAGTCAGACACCCTTCATAAGGGATGCCAGCAACAGCCTGCTTACCAGCCCAGAGGGCATCAAAGGCAGATGGAAGAAGTATTTCCAGCAACTTCTGAATGAAGAAAACCCCACAGAAGCTGTACTGCCACAGAAACAGCCTACAATGAGAGAAGAAGGGGAGCCCACCCTAGAAGAAGTAAGAACAGCACTAAGGAAGATGAAGTCAGGGAAAGCAGCAGGCTCAGATGAGGTCACAGCAGATATGATAAAGATGCCGGGTGAAATAAGGGAGAAATGGCTCCTGAGGGTACTAATAACAGTGTGGAGAGAAAGGCGTATCCCAGATGACTGGAGAATAAGCATACTTATGCCAGTGTACAAGAACAAAGGGGACATCCAGAACAGTGGGCAGTACAGATGCATCAAACTCCTATCACATTGCATGAAAGTTCTGGACAGGGTGATTGATAAACGGATATGCAGAGTAGTAGAATGTAAGATGGGAGATGAGCAGTTTGGATTCAGATCTGGATCCAGCACAACTGACCCGATGTTTGCACTGAGACAGATAATTGAGAAGAAGCTAGAGAGAGAGATGGAGAGAGTCCAACTGGGCATTCCTAGACTTGGAGAAAGCATATGACAAGATCCCAAGAAAGCTGATCTGGGCAGTACTGCAGTGGTTTGAAGTGCCAGAAACATTGGTAGAATTAGTGCGGGCTATGTACAAGGACCCAATGACTCAAGTATGAGCAGTGTTCGGCCTTACAGAGGGGTTCCCAGTGGGTGTGGGTGTACATCAGGGTTCAGCTCTGAGCCCACTGCTGTTCAGACTGGTTATGGACTACATTAGCAAATGGGTTGGAGGGGATGGATCAACAAAGCTGCTGTATGTAGAAGATGTGGCAGTACAGGCAGACTCTGAGCTAGAACTTCAGCAAAGGATAGGAGAATGGAATGCAAATCTGAAGGCACATGGGATGAAACTAAGCACAGATAAGATGGTGGTAATGGCAGCAAATTGGGGAGATCAGAAGCTAAGAATAGAGATAGAAGGGAAGATAGTGGAACAGGTAAACAGCTTCAAGTATCAAGGAATAGTTGAGGAGAAGGATAAACTGAATGAAGAGGTCAAAGCAAGAATCAGAGGGGCTGCAGCCAACTGGCATAGAGTATCAGGTGTAGTCTATGACAGAAGAATACCAAAGAAGCTGAAAAGTAAGGTGTACAAGAAAGTGGTGCAAGCAGTATTACTGTATGGTACAGAAACCTGGGTAGTAAAGGCAGAACAGTTGAAGAAGCTAGAGATGATGGAAATGAAATGCCTGAAAAAGGTGACAGGATGCACACTGTGGAACAGACAAAGAAATAAGGACAAAAGAGCAGAAGCCAAAGTAGCTCCAATTTCAAAAAAGATCAAAGAGAACAGATTATGGTGGTTTGGGCACATGTGTAGAAAAGCAGAAGACAATCTGGTGAGGAAGATTTGGGACAGACAGGAAGAAGGTAAGAGGAAGAGGGCGTCCAGCAAAGAGGTGGAAGGATTGTGTGAAAAAAGATCTGCCTCAGTCAGGCATGAGTGTTGAAGAAGGCAGGAGTGTGGCACTGAATCAAGAAAGTTGGCGACATTTAACATGATACCCCAACCCCATGTAGAAAAATGGGAAAAAGGGGGCTGATGATGATGATAGACAATTAATACTTCAAGGGCAGCAGGCACTTAATTTGTAGATGAAACATTGAAATGTAAAGTTGTTTTGCCAGTAGCAACCTCTTCATTAATTATAGATCATTTTAATGTGAATTGTTTGGATGATTTTGACTTCTGCAGAAATTGTGTTTACTGAGTGATATTTGTGGATTGTAATAATAGAAGTTTGAGTGGCCTTTTATGGTTGAAATTTTCTGAAATGGGTAGTTTTGTCATTACTGATTCACACATTTTGTTTCATTGCTTATTAGAAGAATGTTCAAACTACAAATTTGAAACACATTCTAACAAGGGGTGCTGTATTATATAAGGAATATAATTTAATACAATCAGGAAGGTGAATCAAAAAAGATGTGTGTATGGCCCTAAAAATATGTGCAACAAGCCTATGGTTTGAAGACAGTTAAAAGGAATACTCAATCTTCCAGTGGCCAGATGCATTTTCTTTGAATGTGGGGTTTCATGCTGTTTCAATCAATGAATGTGAATTTCAAGGGCAGAGAAGTTTAATACTCATTATGAGTCTGTTTTCATTGTGAGACTGTATTGTTTGTTTGCAAATGGCTATCAGTGTTTGTGCTATTTTACTTCAATATCTGTAATCATTGTAGAAGTAAATAAAAAAGAAGTATGCACACAGACAGGTTTGAAGAGTATTTATGGTAACTGAGGAGAAATAGCCAAGTAATTTGACACTGTAATGGCTGGGGAGGGTGCTGTTGCTGAGGGGATATGGGGATTGAGGGGTCTCCGATCTGTTACTGTCCCTAGGTCTCCATTTGACCATGATTCGGCTCTGGTACTTTGCACTTTCATTTACTATAAACTATCGGGAGTTGGAATGAAACAATGAAAATGTGAGTGATTTCATGGGAGAGCTATTAGCTAGGTATTGTTTAAGGTGAGCATACAGTACACATTCTATCTGTGTTCCTCATATTCAGGGATGCCCATGATTTGACCCTGATTTTCATGGATAGCCATCATATTACCTTTCACTATAAATCCACAGAGACACCATCAGTTTTTGTACTGCAGTGTGGAATACAGCAGGAGTTATTGGTTATCCACACATAAATGCACTAGCATCTAGGTTAGCACCCCCTGGAAAAAGTCCTGTTGGCGTCTAAGCCCCCCCTCTTTAAAGGATGAGTTCCTCTGTCTTGCACCCAGTGAATGTTGTATTGGGCTCCATCTCCTCCACAAACCTGCAAAGGATTACTTCAACAACCAAGAATGGATAATGGGTTCTCCTTTTCACAAGAAAATTCAGGAAGGATATTCCTGATTCATCATCAATGGTCTATAATGTCAGATACCATAGATATATTCTTGCCACCTATGATATACGGAAACAACACCTGATCTGTGGAAGGACTTTTCTTGTCAATCACTGGCTGAGTTGAATCCTGAGCATAATCACTAATAGGGTGCAGGGTAATAGAGGTTAACATATGGATCAAAATTCAGAACATTGAATGTTGAAGGGTAGCTGTACAAAAGGAGGTGAAATTCCTGAATTCACATCTGAGTCAATAATATTAAGTAAAAGTGTGCACTGGAGACTGTCTGCTGTGCAAATGTCAACAGCGACAACATTCTTGAAACAGTACAAGAAGAAGGTACTCCACTACCACAGCAGGCTCTGAACTTAGCATTTATAACTGGGAGGCTAGCCACCTGAAGACAAAACATAGTGCAAACTGGCATTCTGGTTGGAAAATGCCTGCTTTGTAAGTATGAGCCTTTCCTTTCCCACAGCAAAGTTCATAGATGGTCCAGCTGTTAATTCATGCACCAGTTTCAGGCTGCCAGAGGAAACCTAGGGATTGAAGAACTATTTCTCTTGCATCTGGTTTCTGCCCTTCCAACCATTCTCAGAGGAAATGTCAGCTGTCCTATGGGACACCTGACCCATGTGAAATACCAGAAATGATTGCCTACAGTAGGATTTTAAGCACAGAGGTGACATCCTGTAGGAAGAGAATTTTCTAAGACTCAAGAGTTCAAAGCAGCAGAGCTAGTGGTCACAAACTGTGGAGGGAAAAAACATCAATTATAAAGTTTAGATCACAATGAGGGGAGGCTGCAGAAGCAACAATTTTTTAATGAGCTGCATGGACTGCCAACAGTCAGTGACAGGTCACCAATTCTGCCCTCCACAATGTCATGACGGGCAAAAAAATAAAAAAATAAAAAAATGACAGACCAACCTTAACCATTGAAGCCCATGTTATACATATATCTGATAACAGGTCAAGATCTCTTACAAGCTGAGTAAGACTGAGTACCACTCCGTGCAAACTTAGACTAGTTTCCACTTGGAGACAAAAGCCTGCTGAGTGGAGTGGAAGACATCCTAGTAGCTTCAATGACCTGTTAAAACAGAAACCAGTAAGCAGGGCCATGGGGGATTTACATCAGAAGCTAGGTCCTAAGGTAGAATCAGCTGTCACCCCAACCAAGGGGCTATACATGACTAGGACCAAACTGTCTTTTGTACTGTCAATGACCCAAGTACCTGTAATCACTCCTTTCTTGGTCATCAGTGGGTAAGACAAATGAATGTTGTTTTCTCTTCCATGAACTTTGAGATGAGGGGGAATGGCAAAAATGAATAAAGCAATCCCCTGTGCAATAAAAAAAAAAACAGCCCACTAATGCCACTTCCATTCCTGCAACACAGAGTAAACTACTGGGAGGACACATTCGCAAAAGTGTGAAATTAACTGGTTTCTGGGGTGAACCAGCACAGAAATTCCATGACTGAGCACACTGAATCTGTAACTCCAGAAGAAAATTGGAGGCATGGCTTGTTCACACTTCCAAAAATGTGAACTAATGACAGAGTGACTTTATTGATAAGGACAAAGCTGAAGAAACTATTTAATAAAGCTGTCATAATTTGCTTCAAGGAATACGAGCACCACACAGCCTCTCATACTATGTGATAAAAAAGAAGCTAATAAAATGTGGTAATAGCCTCATAAATGCAGGCATTTTCAGTGATCAAACTGTAAACCATCTACAAACCACTCTATTGGCCTAATAAAGCTCAGGCAAAAGTGTTTTCTTAAATATAGTTCTGTAGTGGTAGCTCATGGTATGGTTATTAAAATAAAAAAAATAAAAATAAAAAAATGAACTAAGAATAAGGTTCCACAGGATGCTGACATTGTAAATCCTGATGAGTCTTTCAGGAATATTTAAATAATGGACCAGCCTCTAAGGTTTGGTATTTGTTCCTTGTTTTTCCATTTCTCCAATCAGATTATCCTCCAATCAGCTCCCTAGGACCCTCCCACCATTGTCTTGAACTGGCTTTAAATAACTGACCTGTTCAATGTAATATATTAGAACAAGAACACTCATCCATCTACCTACTTTACTGAATAAACTACTAGAAACTTCAACAAGGTGTCTTTATTCCTTCCACAGGGAGAGAATCAGAGAGAGAGAGAGAGTTTTCCAGATTTGCTAGCTAAAGTGATTTAATCTGGACTAATCCATTTTACTCTGCTCCTATTTTCAGAGTTTGGGAAGAAGGTCTGATTAAGGGGAGACTCCTTTACTACTTTGTACATGAAAAAAGGATGGATTCTAAGCTTGCTCTATTCTTGTGAAAGACTAGTAAGGTTCAGCACATTAAATCTTGAAGTTCTGATACCACCTTAGCTGATGTGATGGTTTACACAGTAAAGCAATTTTCTATTTTAAGAGTTTAATAGATATAGATGCAGTTTATTGAAAGGGAGTCTGGGCAAGTTTTTCTGATGCGTAATTTAGGTCCAAGGAGCAGTTGCCCCTGTCCTATGTGGTCTTAGATATAGGACTCCATTAAAAACATTGTTTTATTGATCTCAAGTTAGCCAGGGATGTTTCTAGTGGAAGACAGATTGAAATGTCTGACAGATTAACTTCGACATGTAAGCCACTTCTGCCATGAACATTCACTGAGACACTGAAAGATCAGAGGAATGCCTATGACCCTTGCATCCTATCCTCTCCCCTGGCACCTGTAGGAAAACCTCTTCCATTTTGATGGGAAGTCTGTCAGGCCAGTTGGCTTCCTAGCCTCCCTAATGATATTGAGCATATTATTAGAATACTGGTGCCTAAAAGGCATCAGGACTAAATTATCCATACAGTAAGTGGTAGTATTATTAGTCTGGTGTATATTAGTGACCCCTTGAACTTTCTTCAGAAAGTCAATCATGCTGGAATTACTTAGTACTTCCCACTAGACATTTTCATGATCAGATAGAATCAGTGTTGCCTGAGCCAAAAGGTGCTATTAAGATCATCCTGCACATTTTTCTCCTTACTTTCTGGATTACCATGGGAGAAGGAGATTGGGGAATGCATAGAGAAATGGAGAAGGTGTCTACTGACAAAGCTCCTTTGCAAGGAGTTAACAAACAGGAATGGTTCAGCTGCTTGCTGTCTTGTGATACAAACAGGTCTATCTGACAGGCAACCTACCTAAATAACTAGATGAAAGAAGACATGCCTGTGCAACAGTTATTCATGTGGGTTTGCCTTTGATCTGCTTAGTTTACCCACTGTCTTGAGGGACATCCTATATTCCAAAGCCATTTCTAATCATTGCTAATCTATAGAGTCTGTGAGACCTTGAACTCCCTTCCTTGATGAACCACATCACTGTGCTGTTTTCTGTTACTACTTACAAAGTTCCATCTTTCCAAATTTGGCTGAAACGTTTGAGTCCCTAGATCAAAGCTAACATTTCTTGTATTTTTAAATTTTTTGATGTGCATCCCACACCCCATGTATTTTCAGATTTTGAGTAAATGCTCCCCATTCTATATCTGAATCATTGGTTGTGACTGTCGAGTTAGGGTCACTCTGCTTAAGAATGCTCTGGCTGAATATTGTACCTCCCTGGCAATGTAGGGGGTATTGGAATTACATTTAATAATGGATGGGAATGCTGAACCAACATGAACCTCAGATACCCTCGCAACTTTCCCATGTGTCACCTGGCATGAGGTATGTCAATGTCATGTATCCCAGAACCATGAGATACTCTCTCTTTTAGAGGCTTGCTTTTAGGCTACTAACCTGGAAGAAGTAGGAGTCATAGGCTTCCATGCTGTTTTGAGGATGGAAGGCTTTCTGTAAGCTGTCCATTAGGGACCCTAAAAATATCATGCTTTAGGCAGGTGCCAGACTGGATTACTGGAGGTTCAGAATGAACCCCGTGCTTGTGTAGGAGGTCTGTGGTAAATGTTAAGGCTCTCTCTCTACTTCTTCATGAGGGTAGGCCTGAATGAACAATATGGGAAAATATGAA
Source organism: Protopterus annectens (assembly GCF_019279795.1). NCBI lineage: Eukaryota > Metazoa > Chordata > Ceratodontiformes > Protopteridae > Protopterus > Protopterus annectens. Next base: position 1,329,063,587 of record NC_056735.1, read on the forward strand.
TGCCCTTGATCCTGCAAGAGGTAATTACTGACTCTGTGCATTTTGTAAAGATACTGGGTGCAGCACATAGACCAAAATGCAATGACGTAAATTTTTAATGTTAAGACCTTACAAATAATCTGAGGTAGCACTTGTGGTCCCTGTGAATGGGAGTATGAGCATAGATGTTTGTTTTTTTTTTTTTTTTTAATTCAAGCAGACTATCCCACTTTGGACATAAGAGTGGTAACGGTCTGGATGGTCAGTAACTTGACAGTTGATATTTTCATGAAGGTGTATAACCTTGATTAGGTCCAGCATGAGACTCCAGGTGTCTTCCTTCCTTCCTTGGGGCTACAAAGACTCTGGAAAATAACTTTTTTTCTGTGCTGTCATGTGGGGATAGTTTCTATGACTCTCTGCAGGAGGAGGACCAAAATGATAGGCTTTAGTAGACTTCTTTGATCTTTTGGGATATGGAGGATTCCTGCCAGTTGAGAAATTTTTTGCCACTGAAGTCTATATTCCTCCCTGAAAATCTGAAGTAGTCAAAAATATTTTGCTACAGACTCCCACACCAAGAGGCACAAAGACAGTCTGCCTGCCACTTTGTAGCAGGGACTGAGATGGAGTCTGTGGTGGGAGTTTAGATGGGAAGGAAACCATGTAGGCATGGCTGCAGGGAATGGTCCCAGCCCCCTGGGTTTCCCTTTATTTTCCTCTGCCATATAACTTAAACTGGTCTTTCTTTCCTTAACTTGGTTACACTTCCCTTGCATATGATTGTTCAACACTATGGATAACCATACAATTTTCCTCTAATCTCTTGAATAATTAAGAAGTAGAGCTCACAAAGAGAAAATCACTGTGAAAGGCACATTACAAAGCTATGCCTTGACATCCTCTGGTAGGAGCTGTAGCTGAAGCTAGGTATTTCTCTTAATCATAGAGCCCATGGCTGCTGCTCTGGATGCTGCATCAATGGCATCATACCCACACTTAATGGAGTTTTTGGCAATCTGACTAGCAACAGGTATAAACTAACAGTTTCACCCACAGGTCATGGTAAACAAACTTTCCCAGCCTTTTCTTGCAGGTTGTGTAGAAGAAGCCCTAGAGGCACCATACTTTTCTGAATGTGGTCATATATGTCTGGCAATTAATAGCTCTGAAGGACAGATTCACAGATGTTTAGACTTTCTTTCCAAATCTGTCCAGGGACCTGCTTTCCTTCCCACTGGGAAGGCTGTTTAGGAGCAAGAAACAACTTGGACCTTTGCTCTGCATATATGGACACTACTTCTGCTGGATTTTCCAGGATTCCACTGTAAATATTTGTGAGGGTCTGAATTCCCATTGAAACTATTTGGTTTCTTGGATGCAGGTGTCTGAGTCCTATGAGATTGCAAGAAATCATTCTACAGATGCAGGGGAATGGTTACCGATTTTCATGCATTTTGTCTCAATAAACCAAAATATTTTTTCTGAGCTTTATAAGCTTCTCCATCTTCCCATTTAAAGAAATCTTTCATCCTTGTGAGGGATTCATCAAATGACATCTCCACAGAAGTGGAATCAGAGGAGACGTATCCTACAGGGGAAGACATCTGAGAGAGATAATCAACTTCCTCCTTTTCACATTCTTGACAGTGTTCAGCTTAACTGGTTGAGTGCTACCTCTTCCTTTTGGGGGAGGGAACTCCTAATACTGAAGTTTCAGTGTCTAGTTGTAGTGTCTGCACAGCCTTCAGATGGCCTTGTAAAAGGTTGAATCATAGTAGAGAGGGAAGAAATATAAGAATACTGGGTACCTACTTAGATGGCACCTCCCAGGAAGCAGGGCAGGAAAACATGATTAGTTTTCTGGGACTTTATTATAGGGTTGTCCACCCTGTAAGTCCTAGACTCTATTGGGAAGGCCAGACTTCCATAAAAACCCTTGACCTTCTCTTTGATTAAAATGGTGGACCGCCCACCTACCTTCTCATACATAACCACATGGTACTTCTCTGCGTGTGTCACCAGTCAGGAGCCTGAGGAAGACCAGCAAAGTATTGATCCAGAAGGATATATTTGGTTCATGAGCCAATGTGGTCTTGAAATGAGCATTGTCAGAGGACTGAGGAAGTGCTAAGTGTGCAATCCAAGGTCGCAAAATTGCTTCAGCTGAACCAGCACCCTTGGACCAACTGGGAGTGCTGGATGCCTGCAATGTGTATAGTGTATTCCTTTCCACCTTCTCTTTTAATTTGCTTATGAAAGAGGTCAGAGGAGGAACACAATCTGGATATCACCATAGCACAGCCTCAAGTGTCTTCCACTCCAGGTATTTAGAAATAGAACAAATTCTTCTCTGAAAAGTTTTGAGGGTGAAGCCTTGGCAGGAATTACATTTTGCTCTGCTCTGAGACAAAAACACTTTATGTGGTAGTCCATATAAAGGAATTCCCAACCACAGCCACATCTCTCATTTTTTGCAGCTAGACATAAGTAAGAAACAACAGCAACAATTCTACAAAATTATCTATACCTAGCAACAATAAAAGGGAAGTAAAGGGTTTCCAAACTGGGTACTTATCTGCTCCCGCACTTTACCACCATCTGTTCTAGTGGAGGCTGATAAAGACTGTTTATTCCACTGACAAAGGAATGGGTGTCTGTGCTCAAGAACTGTAACAAAAAAGTTCTAAAATAGTATAGCCTGCTACTCATCTTATACTAGAACATTGGACATACCAGAGGGCAGTGGTATATCACTTAAAGAGTGCAGGATCAAAAGCACGAGAAGTCTGCTTGGACATACAGGGCACCTATTTCAGTGGTAAGGACTACTGCAACATGATATAAATGAAGGACATAATATGTGGCTATACGGGATGAGTGTTTATTCATTTATGGTCTTAACCTTAAAAGTTCTCAGGCTGGGGTAAATTAATGACTCTCTGTGTTTAAAGGTCCACGTGCTAAGCAACAGGACTTATTCTGATCTTAGAAGACTCATCAAAAGGAGTAAAGCACAGTTACATTAGGAACTTCCTATAACTGAAGATGTTGCAGTAGATTTGCCACAGCATGCCTCACATTTGGAATATCCCATATGCAGGTAAGCCCATGATGGACCAATATCAATCGGTTTAACCTCTTCAAGGACTTCCAATGATGCACTTCCACTAAGACCATCAGTATGTCAGTGATATAAAGGATGCTTCAGCCAATGCCATCTTCAGATCTTTCTTGCTCCACTAAGGCTAACCAAAAGACCCAGGCAGATGAGCCCAAGTGGAGCAGATGGTACAGAAGCAGCTGCTTTAGGTGAACCTCAGGTTACCTTAATCCTCCTCCTCAGTGGAAAGGAAAATGGGTGCCCAAGGAGAAAGCAAGAGGAGAGGTATGTAAAAGGGACTAGGATGCCAACCCAACTAATATGGCAACAAGAACAGGTCAGGAGGAAGAAGTAGCTTGGAGAGAGGGAAGATGAACTGCAATGGTGAATCTACTCAAACATCTACATTTATGGTAATCTCCTATCACAACTGCATATCATAATTATCATAATGTTCACTGCCGCAGTCCTCTCATTTGGGAAGATTTACAGCGGATAATATATTATATATATATATTTTTTTTTTGTTTTGGGGGGGGGGGCATTCACATACTTGGATATAATGCCCTGAATTATGGCAGAAGGAAATTCTGCTCTGGCCTTACATTCTGCCCTTTGGTTGCCATGTTTGGAGAAGGTGTGGACAGATGACCAGGTAGCTACTTCTAATATAGTCTGAGTAGTAACCCTCCTAAGGAAGACTGTGATGACAGCAGTTGTTCTAGAGGAATGGGCCCCAATCTGTCCTGAGAAAAGTTTTGCATGGTACAGGTAGTAACATAAAAAGCAATGAGTCAACCAACTAAATAAGGTTAGTTTGTTTAAAGTTCTAGCCATCTATCCTCTTTCCCTTTTGCAAAACAGACAAATGACTGATCAGACTTTCTGAATTCCTTATTGTTGTATAAACAGATTCTAAGCTGTCTACACAAAGGAATTGGTGGCCCTTTCTCCTGAAATTTGTGCCTTTAAAAAGAAAAGTGGTAGTTGAATGGTCTAACTCAAGAGCATTTCAGTTACCAGTTAGTCATAAAAGTTGGCCTAGTATGCCGGGAGACTGTGTCCTGGTGAAAGTCAGGAGAAGTTGTTTACACATCAGAGTTTGAAGTGAAGAAATACATCTGGCAGCAGTCACAGCCACCAAAACATGGATGAAACATCTGCTTTAAAGGGAAACAGGGTCAGTTCTCCTAGTATGTTGCTGAGACCCCATGGTAATTTTCCTTTTTGGTGGTCTAAGGTGAATGAACCCCTTTAGGAAATTGCTTAACTGAGGGCCTGGAGCATAAGGGGTCAGTAGGGAGACCGATTGAAACAACAGAAGCATGCAGTTTTATGCTTCATTTTTATTTTATAATCATCATAAATACTTCATTATAGTTTTCAGTTTGACATACTATGCAATCCTTGCATATGCTGCAGTTATTTCAGCACTGACTGCTGACACAACCATTTTATAACTATATGCTCATACAAGACTAATAAAGGAGACACAGACAACCAGTGCTTAATTTATCAATAATGTTTGTAATACAGTTTGATTACTTTTATATAAATGTAAATGTGCCTATGTCACAAGTGATAATTCAATAAAGGTGTTTAAAACAAATAACTTTCAATTATTAAGTATGCAAATTCAAATATCTCCATCAGTTTTTCTATCTAGCCTTAATTGCATTTTTAATGTAATGCCGCTCTTTAAACAAAAACTGTTAAACACACAACTTAACCATTTACAGCAGAATCTGATGTCTTGTATTAATCAGTGATATCACGGTTTCATTTTCATCACATCATAAGTCTTAACAACTGAACCAGTGACTTCTCACCTTGTAAAGATCGTACTTTCAATGTTCTCTTGAAGCTCAGATTTCATTACAGCATCCAATACAGAGTTTTTATTTTACTGTGGAGTTCTATTTCTGATCTTTAATAGATATCAGTTCCACATTCTTACTCTCTGTGATCATATTTTTCATCTCTCTTATTGATGGTTTGGTTTTCAATTTCTAGTTATAACTTTCTTTTCTTAGCAACTGTCAACACTAAAGATAGCAATGCTTTCACCTCTTAAGTACATTATTTTACACCAGCTCAACATCATCTCTATACCGGCATAAGTTTTATTTTTAGAAAAAAATTAATAAAAAAAAGGAAAACAAGAATGAGTAAAACAATGTTTTATGCCCGCCTCCTGCAACTTATATAAACAGCTCTATGATCATACAGCAGTGGGGAAAGGGCAAATTTCTAATTCCCTCAGTCATCTGAAATGCCAGTTTTTTTTTTTTGATAAAGATGCACTGTGATGCAGAAATGCAGCTAAAAAAAGTCAGCAAAACAAATGCACCATCTAACACACCCTCAATCTGTAGTTTAAGAAAAAATGTATTCAACCTCCACATATCTTCTTTGAACTATAATGTTAGATCTGTATATGCAAGTTAATCTTAGTTCAATAATGTAATATACACATACCTTCATCCAATTGTATTACCTCATCTCCCTTCATAATTTGCTCCCTAAATCAATGGTTCTTAATTTTTTCTTCTCCAGTTTTCAAGACATTATCTTCTGTGTCCTTTCAATTACTATATATAGTATATCTTACTGGCTTAATTTTATTTTTTCAAGGTCTGTTTTTTTATCATATGTTCATGTGTATAAAGCTATTGATAATATTCTTTATAGTAATTTCCTAGCTCTACCCAAATGTCCATGAGTGACCATATCATTACCTCATTAGTTACTGTGCCTATCAGGTGCTTCCATTTGGACATGTATTCTGTAAACTGAATCATTTATGCTGATCTAAGTTGTGTGGCGTTATAGTATGCCTCCAAATCTGGAAGTGCCAAACAACCCTGTTCTTTGTCAGTAATAGTTTTTCTAACTGCACTCTGTCTTCTTTTTTTTACCCCAAAGAATCTCATTAATTTCCTTTTTCGTGTTCTTCCGTATATGATATCTCAGTTGATACATATAATCCTGACTTACATAAAGAATAAGTGGGACTAATAGTGTCTGTAATACTTATATCTTATTATCAATGTCCATAAATAATAGTTCCCATAGCCTTATTTCATATTCTTTTAAGTAATTTCTTCCCATATTTCCTATGCTGCTTGCTTAGTATTTCGCTTCAACAAAATTCCATATTTTCTCATCTTGTTGTGACCCCACAAAAAAGAGGAAGCTTTGTATAAAGTCATATGTTGTGGCACAGCTCATTACAACAGTGACTGTCTTTGTTTTTACTTCATATCCTGCTATAATACATTGTTCCAATCTCCTGTTTCAGTTTATCAAATATAATTCTTACATCATGTTCTGGATTGGTAACATTATAGTATATTACATGCAAAAAGGACTAATATCTCATTAGTATTTCTCCATTTCTGTCCAGCTATGTTTGATTGGCATACATCTATAGCTAATGGCTCTAAACATAAATCAGAGTAACAGTAATAGCGGACTAGTTCTTCTTACAACACTAAATGCTTTAGACAACTCACCATGACACTTCACCGTAGCTTGAGTTCATCTGTAGATATTAAACATTAATGCTGACCAGATGGAAACCCAAATGTCTCAAGGGATCTTTTCATAAATTTTTAAGTCACCGTATCAAATAATTTTTGGCATCCAAACATCTTATCATTAACATATTATTGTCCAGTGCATCCTTTTGAATTATAAGTGTTCTGTTAATATTGTCAAATGTTTGCCTCCTTTTTATAATTCATATTAATTCAGATATATTAATCATAGCAATAACTCATGTGGTCATGATTCAGAATCAAAACAGGTCAGTATGTCCCTGAATGAGGATAGGTTGCTTGCTCTAAGATTACTGTCAAATAGTTGTTTTAAAACCATTGCCCTGTGTTTGTTCATGTTTGCTAAGTACTCTGCACAGACATTCTGTTTTCTTTCAATTTCTCTTCTACCAGTTACATTCTACTTATTCTTTACTTCTAAGAAAAATCCCTAACCTTTTAAGCTGTCCAGATACCTATGTCACTATTATTCCACATCTCATTTGCATTAATTTTGATCATTTTTTTAATCTTTAGTTTAAAATGATTCCAGTTATTTTCAAAGCCGTTAATATTTAAGTTCAAATCTAATAACATTTCAGTTAAAGTTCAATCTACTTAAGTTGCTGCCTTTTCAGAAAAAAATACAGGCAAATGTCAATATTTATCACAATATGCTTTACTTGCTTACAAAAACTTAATTTCTAAAAGTGCATGCTTTGATGCTATTACTGGATGTGTTTTCATGGTTTTAACCATATATTTTCAATATGTAACATCTATCCAATTCTACCCAAGAATCATATTTTGTTGAAAAATAAGTGCATTTTGTTTATTCTGTTTTATTTTTATTATATCAATAAGCCTCAATTCATGTATATACACATTTCTATTAACAGATACTCTCAGCCAGTATTCTGCATTCTTGGCACTCCAGACACCCCTTCCTTATTTTCTACAGTGTTCTAATCTATCACACATCCTTAACAAAAGAATATAACTTCTCCCATAATATTCTTTATACCTTGCCTCACTGATTTCAGTGAAATATATAGTGTACCCAGTGTCGTTCTTACACCCTGCCAACATCCTCTTACAACTATTATTCTTCCCTCACTGTCATTTGTTCTTTAGTCTTCATTGCTATACCATTTTTAATTAATATTATGACATTTCTTTTGGACTTCGAAGATGGAGCTCTTCCAGTGAAAAAGGGGCCAGTGAAACCGTCAGTTTGGTTAAAATGCGGTCACTAGCAAGTAATTGTACTGCTTGGATGCCAGCAAAGAAACAATTTGGACAACCTGACAGAAAACCATCCAGAAAGGGTGAAGACAATGGGAAGAGTCCAGCAGATGTTGAAAGAGCAGTTCAAGTTTCAGTCCTGGTGCTAAAAATAACTTCCAGTAGTTTATAGGAAAAAATAAATTAAATGCACTCAGAGTTGTTTAATTTATTTATTTATTTTACATTTGTTTACCGGGCTAGTCCAACTGGATATAAATCCGTTTTCAGCAGAGGCCCGGGGAGAAAAGCTCCACAATGGTTAATACGTTAATTCATTTCCATAATGAAAATACAATTTTGTAAAAGGTACGTAAGCAGGGAGAAAACAAAATACAAACAGAACAATTTAACAATAATGAAAGAAAGGAGGAAGTAGAAAAGTAGAATTAATAAAGGTAAAACAAATGAAATATATAAACTGAAATATATAAACTCAAATAACAAAAGGTTGGAAAGAACCAGAAAACACTAAGTGGCTTTTCAGATGATCTGATAAAACTACAAAAACTGTTTGAAATGAAGAAAAAACTGACATGGCATGAGGGCTCTCAAAAAGAGCTGTTTCAAAAAAAAATAGTTGTGTTAGAAGACAGAACACACAGAGAAAACTTAATATTTTCTGCTGTTTCAAAGAAACAGGAAGGGAAATAATGTAGCAATTTTATGAAAGTACAAATAAGCAACTGGACTGGTGTTCCACAGAAGGATTTCTTAATTGAGAGGACACACCATGTGTATGCTCCAAAATTGGCTGTAGGTAAGCAGCCTAGACCTACATTCATAAAGATGTAATCATACCAGCAGTAAAAAAAAAAAAATTGCTCTTGACAGAATTGTAACAGAAAGGAAAACTAATTAATTGGAGACAGTGTTTGTAGGAAATTATTATTCAATGTACACTAGGCAAAAGAGAAGCAAGTTTATCCCAGAAATCAGGGAATATCAAGAGTCAGGTTTGCTACCCAAGCTGTCATATCCAGCTGTTTTCAGAATATTTTTCCTGAAGGATCAAAGACATTTTTATGCAGAACAGGCTAAAGATTAAATAAAACTAAATAAATAAATAAAAATATCCAACAGTGAGTCAGCAAACAGAAGGGGACTCTGTTTTTTGTGTGATAACAGAAGCTCACAAATGGACTTTGCCTGTGGAACATTTTCCATTCTTCGAAAGGAAAATACTTGAAAGACAGAAAATAGCACAGCAGTTGACTAGAAGAATCTGGAATACCTTGGACTTGAAGCAGATACTGGTGTTGGTAGATAGAAATGATTAGAAAGAAGACCAGCAACACTGAAATTATTGAACAAATGGAAGATTATAAAATGCCAATCCCTCTGAATAGAGGAATAGATGTGAAATATGAGTGGCTGAGAGACTAGAATTCTGTTGGCTTTCTTAAACTTGTGGTGAAATGTAAAGCATGTACCTCACTTTGTGTAATTAATGTTTAGAAGAACACTAAAGGAATGAAAAGTAAAGTTTTTCTTATTATTAACACTAAAATAATGAAAAGTAAATGTAAGTAAGAATTTTTTTCTTATTAATATTTGTATGCACAATTTCATGATGAACCTATATGCTATGTTGTAAAGCAGTTTGTATAGTGTGCATTCAGTGTATTTTAAATGTGAGGCACTGACACAAGAAAGACAGCTGGGGTGGGAGGTGGGATGTAAAAGTGTACTGATCATATGTAGAATTAACACAATTGCCCTTGTTTTTACAGGGGTGGATGTCTATATTACTGTCTTGGCATAAGCTACAGATATGTTTTTTAGGTACTTACGGATTATCGCAACAACATTCCAAGCAACTAGATAATACGTTAAGTACCGACAGCTGTTCACAGTTCTCCACTTTGTAAGAAACTCTGTCATTAATGTGGAGTGAACCGTAAGCAAGTGACTGTGTTCAGTCATTTAACTGACAAAAAATTTTGTTTTGCCTATTGACAGAAACCGGCCCACAGACTTTCATAATTCACGTGTGAACAGGATGACCAACTCATATGTACACCGTAGCACAGTTACGGCAGATGGGGAGTAATGCCTGTTTGAAATGAGGGGCATTCATTTGAATGTCGACAAAGTAGGTAGAGTCATAACTGCAAAATGACATTACTTATGCCCTGCAAACTGCTATCTCTGTAAATGACAAGTCGCAGATTCAGGACGTGTAATCCCTTTAGGAATACTCCTTACAAGTAGTGAGCTGAACACACGCACACATGTATAAGGGTGATATGTCACACATGTAAGCGTGACAGTGGCAGACAAAAAAAAAATCATATTTTTTGTACAGTCCCTTTACCAGGAAACCTAAATCCCTGTCGTTCCAAGTAATCACAATACAGCAGCAGCCTACAGTTGCAGTGCAAAGCATATTGGCAGACAGAAATTGCGGAAGGATGGCACCCATGAACACGATTTTCCCATTGTTCCTCCTGTTACATCTCATAACCACAGTGCCAGAATAGCAGTTGAGAATGTACACACCCCTTTGTAGTCACAGCTAAAGTTGTTTCACGATCACATCAGAAATTATTCAACATCAGTAATGTGGTTGCGATAATACATAAGTATCGTTTTTTTATTTTTAAACAAACAGGTTTGAGCAATAAGGCAAATGATGAAAGGCATGGCAAGTGGTAGGTTTATTGCATCTTGCAAAGTTATTTTGTTTTTCCACATTAGTAAAGGCTCTCATTGGAAGACGAGAAGTCTGTACATGGAGACAGTTGGCTAAAGGAAGTATGTACATTGTATTCTAAGCATAATTTACAAGGACTCCTCCATGCATCTATAAAGCTGTTAGCTGTTTTTTTTTCCCCTCATTGCTGACTGCTTTGTCTTGGATACACAATGTGAGAAGGTGCAAGCAAGTTAGCTTGTAAGTTCTAAGCACTCTTTGCTGAGAGAAATATAACATTTAAAGGTAGAGTGGCAAGTGGTTTATTAAAAAAAAAATGCTTGAACCTGGGGGAAGTGAATACGAAGCCTCACCAGCAGCCTTAATACTTTATTGCATTTAACAAAACAGTGCACAATATAGTGTATTTATTTAAAAGTAATTAAGAGCACTTTTTTAGGCCTAAAAGGTAATATTTACTGAAAACTTGCAAGCTGATTTTTACATTGGGGGGTGGATAAGAAAAAGACAGCAATCAGTGTAAGTTGGAGAATGCGCTTTAGAATGGGTTCCCTTAATTTTAGATTAGGTAATGCCTGCATTAACAAGGCAGCTATTTTCTGTCTAGTATTTACTAATTTCAGTAGTTTTGTCCTCATTCAATATTCCCCAATACACTGTTTCTTTATGGAGTACTCTACTTTTTTGAAAACTGTTTTGTTTGTTTTATCCATCATTTTCATTTGAGAAACAGGAAAGGGCTTTGCAAGAAATCTCTCCCATAAAGTGTCTATAACTTTCTTTTTTGAACCTGTCTTCTGACTGATTATGCACTTACCACATTCTACTTCCTCCATCTGTTGTTTCCCTTTTGCAAATTGTTCCTATGCCTATCAAGTATTTGTGTATGTTTTTTTTTTAATTTAAGTGGACAGAAGACATGAAGTAATGCAGAAGACAATAACATGAAATGAAGTGTAATTTCTCTCTCTGGGATGAAGAAAAGCATTTTTGTTAGTTTGTGCTAGTAGTAAAAAGTAATTATCCAAGTAAATCCTTGCGTCGCCTACCAGTATGAATGTTTCCTTCCTCCACAAAAATAAAGTGTATTCAGTATAGGTGTCAGCTACATTCTCTGTCTCAAATTATGAATATTTACTCTATGTTCTCTAGTTTGTCATCCAAAGAAAGTCTAGTCCATGTGATGATGCATTTTATTGTAAATTCCTCACAATCCTTCCTTTCATTTGTTCTATACTGCTGTAAATCTTAAGTTATCTCTGCATGACCTGTCCTCAAGTTCAGACAATTTCTGTAGCATTTTGTCATGTATCAATTGTGGTTCAACCATTTTATTCTTTCATCTTTTTTTAGCAGTTGCATATTCCACTGAATGCCTGGGTAAAGCATATTCTATTTCTTGCAGTCTTCTGTTATTCAGTTCTGAATACTACAACAGAGACAAATTATGGAAAAAATCTCAGCGTATGTTTGGTCAAACTTTCTCTGTAGGATGAAGAATTTCTTCCTTCAACTGCCATTTCCATCTGTTTTTCCTAGCTCTGCTCCACCACACTGTTTTCAAGTCTCCTCCTTAGTTTTCAAAGTTGCTCTCACTTTTACTTCACTTATTTTCCTAGTTAACCTTCTGGATGTCATTGACACTTCAGCTAACAATTTAAAGTACTTTACAAGCTTTTGCTAAATTAAACTTTTCTGCCCAGGACTCTAGTTTAACTGCTTAAATTCTTTGAAGGATGTTGCCAAAGGAAACCTCTTCTGGAAGAAAACCGTTGAATAAGGTATCTTCAGTGTGAGAATCAAGTTTTCGTAGTTGGAATCTGGCCCATGTATCCTATCTCATAAGCTTACGAGTCATAGGTATCTGAATTTTCTTCTGAAAAATACACTCTTCCATATTTATAAAAGGTCCTATACACAAAATATATCCAAGTCAGGCCTCCTACTCTTTAAGAAAACCAAGGTATTCAGTCTGCTTGGAAAAGGACTCTGTGAAAGCTCAGAAGCTCGTAGGTAGAATGGGAAAGTCACTGCCTAGCTTAAACTGAGGCAAGCTGGTAGTCAGCTGCTTGCACCTGAGTATTTTGTGCCTCATGACTTAGGGCACTACCATTCTGGAGACCTTGGGTTTTGGGAAGGGGACCAAAATCTCAGCGGGGTCGCTTGGAGCTTTGTTGCATACAAGAATAGTGGGAATCTCACCTTCCTTTTCTGATACAATGTGGACTTCCAAAAACAAAGGGTCTTTGACTCTAGGAAGCATAGTGGATGTGCTACTCTGAGTACAAATTAAAAAGACAGAACAGGTGCCTGCACAATAGTCACATCAGAGGCCTTAGCCAAAAATAATTCTGTGGGTGGAGACAGTAGTTTCTGATGCTTTTCCCTCTTCTTGTCATGCTGCTTCTTTGACAGGAGATCCCTGCAGGCTTTGGCACATGTTATGGTGTCAAAGAAACAGGTTCACACCCCATATCTGGATGCAAACTCCTAATCAGAACTGTGCCTTCTTTGGTTTTCCTCAGGGTGAATAATGCACAACTGAACATGAGAGTCCATGTTGTGCTCTAGCTGAGGCAGAACAATTAGAAAGGAAATCCAACCTCCTACTGAAATGTCAGCACTCGTTAAGCCAAGTGCAGACCCACCAAAAAAAAAGACCAAAAATGCAGGAAAAGAGTGAATACTTAATATAAGTCTTCTCCTTTAAACTTGTTTTTTTGCAGGGACAGGCGACTGACACTCCACCCCCCCCCCCAAATTATATAAATATATATATATATATATATATATATATATATATATATATATATATATATATATATATATACCAACTCTAAGATTGCTATACCTGAGATAAAAAGTGAATTTTCTGAGAAATAGCCATCTTGGACTTGGTACATACAAATCCAGGTTTTCAGCTACTCAGTTTCCATTCTTAAGGACTCATTCATGCCACTCCAAACATTCAAATGGTTACCAGGAAATCCTTGTGAGATGACTTGTTTACCTGACAATTATTAATGCTGAATGCAATTTCCTTTGAACTAGAGTCAGTATCTGACATTGGTCTGTAAAATGATAATTTGTCTTAACTGATAATTCAATAAAGGTGTTAAAAAAGCAGGGAGACATCCCCTATGAAGCAGTTATCTGGCTGTTTGAAGACAAGAAAAAAGGATTCTCTTTACTGTAGGAACTTTATCACATACAAGAACAACTAAAAATACTTTACTATAAAATATGCAATTTATATTTTAAAAAGTTTCATACAAATAGTGTTAAGAAAAGAAATTGTTTTAATTCCAGATATCTTTTTCCTTCTTCCCCTCTCAGAGTCCTTCCAAACATTAATGACATGAAGTGAGGCAAATGATTTTCAGTTCCTCACAAGTTTAACACAGTCAGCAAAAGTCCACTCTTTCCACTCCGTGGTGGTGCACTGGTAGCGTTGTTACCTCACAGCAAGAGGTTCTCCTGCTTGATTTTCTGCTTGGGTTGGGAGTGCCTTATGTGTGGAGTCTGCATGTCCTCCCCGCGGATCGAGTGGCATTCCGAAAGACCTGCTTGAATGGGCGTGCCTTTGTTGAAGGTTGGGCATCGAGCTGGCAACTCGGCACCCTGAAAATCTACTGCCAATCATTAGCAGACTGGAGTTCCACTGTGGTGACCCCTAACCGGCAAAGCCGAAAGAAAACAACAACCTAACAGCCATATTTCTATGTTGCTGCTCTTCGTCCTGTTCATCTCCATCTCCGAACTCCAGATTCCAGTTCAATTGCAAGGTACTCCCAATTCTTCTAGATAATTTTTATTCTATTCTCTATCCCTCAAGCATTTTATTTTGGAACAGTGGGAAAGATTTCAATGGCAAAGTCTCCTTATGTGTTTAAACTTTTGCATTTGACATTTTTCCTCCAGGAAAAAAATATTTTGAAGAAAGCTGGATATGGCAGCTTGGCTCTCTCACCTGCCTCGTCATTACCTGATTAGTGGAATAAATTTATTTTTCTTCTGTCTGGTGTACATTTAATCATTTTCCACAAACACTCTACTGTCTCCAACTTTTAATACTTTGCCCTTTTTCCACAGGTTAGCCAGGATCAACTCTTTCTATTGGAAGGTTTGCATCTTTACTAATAAAGGTCTTATTTGCTTTCTCCTGGCCAGATTTGGAGCATACATGTGGTCTGCCCTTTCAATTAACAGTTCCTGCTGTGGAATACCAGTCCACTTGCTTATTTGTGATTTCATAAAATTAGCAGTTTGTGCCTTCTAGTTTCTCTGCTACAGCAGAAAATCTCAGATTTTCCCTAAGTGCTATGTCCTCTAACTCTACCATTTTGGAAATATCAGTTATTGAGCAGTCTCATGCTCAGTCAACCTTTCTTCATTTCAACTTCTGATTTCTGCAGTTTTTTAAGTTCATCTGAATATCTGTTTAAAGTTTCTTCCATTTTCCAGTCTTTTCGTCAAGTTGACATATTCATTATTTCACTTATTTAATCAGCTCTGAACACATTTGACTGTACTAATTATCCCATTTTTAAGAGTAGCTTATGTTCTAGATTCAATTAAAAATTTAACCAGTGCAGGTCTTTCATTTATGATTCCCCTTACCACTTATCTTGGTCTATACTCAGATATCAATCCCTGATACAGGAGGCAATCACTAGCCTGCAGTCCAAATGTCTTCTTGGTCTCTTCCCATTCTATTACTTCTCCCTGTCTAATTATATGTTCCCAATACATTGGTTCCTTTGCTTCTTCCTCTAGTAAATACCTCCCCCTGCTTGCCTATTCTCTGTACCCCTAAATTGCAGTCATCCCTATAAGCAAAATCTTTCTCTGTGTTGGCTGTGCCTTGCAAACACAAGGTGCAGGGTTTGAGTCTCACAATGGATAATTGGCTAGGCTTAAAATGGCTCGCAAGGGCAGTTAGCTTAGTACTAACCTATGAACCTTAGTTCTTATCATACTTTTTGCTACAATATTCTGTACAACTTTTATTTTCCTTAATGATCTGCATCCAAAATCCCACTCTTTCTTTACTTCTTGAATTACCCTCATGCTTCATCATCATCCTTTTCCACTTTGAATTGTAATTTTCTGATTGTGTTGTGTGTAGCAGCCTTGACTATGTAGCTCTAAAATATCCCTTCAAAAAAGTAATCCTAAGCATCCTTGTTCTATTGGGAGGATCAACTTATCCCACTTGACTCTTGCCTTTTTCCCTCACAAATAAAATCCCTCAATTCTTTATTATCCACAACCTCTCCTCTGCCTGATAAAAATAGGCCTAACCTGTGTATAAAATTAAAGGGACTAAAACATTTTAAGTGCTTACATCTTGCTATCCATGTCCATAGACAAGAGCTTCCAGTTTCTCAGTTTTTGTATGATCTTTTGTTTGGTTTCCTTCCCAAATATACTTAGCTGCCATAACAGAATCCTTTTTAATCCACACTCCTCTTTAGCTATAACTTCTGAAAATGTTTTGGTTTTCCCTAAAAACTCTTGAAAAAGTTCCACTATGCATTCCTTAAATTACTCTCTTCTCAAGAGGTAGGTGGAAAAGCACCAGTTTCTCTTTTTGCCTTTGTTACCATGCATTTTTATCTTGTTTTTATTGGTGCATGATCTGAAATGGTTACTGGATGTGGGTTGAAGATTTCAATCAAATGCACCTGCTCCTGTAAAATATATTTTCTATTTAGTCTAGCCCAGTTATTGTACCTTGAGGAATACTATGTAAATTCTGTCCAAGTTCCTACTGAATTAACATCTTCCATACCAAATATTTTCATATATTTCTTCAGAAATCTAGCCTCTTTTGTGATCTTTTCCCTTCTACGCCTCACTCTATATCCTCAATGTTGCAAATCAAATTCCACTCCCATGTATAAGTAATACTCCCTGCTGAAAGATTATTACTTCTCAAAGTTTGTTAAGAACCATAACAGCAGTTTAAGTAGAATATAAATATATGCCATTGTAAATATCATCCCTTGCCAGTAGCCCCTTTTTCCTTTGTCCCTGATATTCTGTAGAATATCTAGCCTGAAATCCTTTTTTCAAATTCACATGCTCACTTCTTTCCAAACCTGTCTCCTGTGACATTGCTACTTGCACTCTGTATTTCTTAATATAATTAAGTATTCCTTCTTTTTTTTGTCTATACTTGTGATACCATTCATATTCCAAGATAATATGGTAAAAGTCATTGTTCCCACCCATTACATATGGCAGCACTTTTAAATGAGCATTTCCAGCTTTATTATATATGCACCATTAATGTTTGGCAGGTTAATCCTTTCTACAGTTTTTCTTATCATCAGCATTGGAGCATATGTCCCATTTTACAAGACTTTTTGTTTTAATAAAAATTCTCAAAAAACAAACAAAAAAAAAAACACACAACCCAGAATACCCTGTAATCTAATTCAATACAAACAAGCATAACTATGTTCATTTTCAAATAATGAAGGTTAACACTCCTAATAGGTACAGTTGTGCCAAATAAACAGCGGCTAACTCAGGCCATAATTACCCTGAAATTGAAGTTATCCATGCCAAGATGCATATTATTGCCCATACTTCTATTTACATAAATTGCTGCCTGTTCTTTTATCTTTATTCCACCCAGATGTGAAAAAACTTGCATGCTTTCAGAAATCATTAACTTTTAGCCTTGAAGAAGCCATTGCTCAGTGTTGTAGTTTTATCAGCTTGTCTCCATAGAAATGTAAGAGAAAAAAGAAAAAATATAGTTCTCTGCTGCAGCCTGAAAGACAAGCTGAAACATTTACTGCTAAAGGAAAATGTTTCATTATGTTAAGTGTTCTAATATTTACTTGTTTTCACTGAAAATCTATTAGGTTAAGCCAAGTGTCTTAACCCAGACATTCATCTGTATAAAAGCAAGATAAAACATAGCTGTACATATATTATGATTTGTGTACTTTTAGACCCTACCTCCACCTCAACAACCCAAGATTCCTGCCTATTAACTTAAAAATGCTTTTGTCTAGCTTTTCTTCTCTAATGCCTAAATTTCTTAATACCAAAGAAGAAAGAGAAGACAAAGAAAAAAAGATTCTGTTTACTGTACAAACTTTATCACATACAAGAAGAAAAAATATTTTACTATAAAATATGCAATTTATATTTTAAAAGGTTTCATACAAATAGTGTTAAGAAAATAAACTGTTTTATTTCCAGTTATCTTTTTCCTTCTTCTTCCCCTTATCAGTGCTTCCAAACATTAATGGCATGAAGTGAAGGAACTGATTTTCAGTTCCTCGCAGGTTTAACACAGTCAGCAAAAGTCCATTCTTTCCATTTATTCTTAAACAGCAATTTCACAAATATGATTAATGCTTTGTAGTCTCACCTTTATTCACTAATTTCCATGTCGCTGCTCTTCTACCTGTTCACCTCCATCTCCCAGCTCCAGATTCTGGCTCAATTGCAAGGTACTCCCAATTCTTCTGGATAATTTTTGTGCTATTTCTGTCCCTCAAGCATTTTATTTTGGAACAGT
Source organism: Protopterus annectens (assembly GCF_019279795.1). Classification (NCBI taxonomy): domain Eukaryota; kingdom Metazoa; phylum Chordata; order Ceratodontiformes; family Protopteridae; genus Protopterus; species Protopterus annectens. The sequence goes on from NC_056735.1 coordinate 1,329,081,691, forward strand.
AGGAAAGGTTTCAGTGGTAAAGTCTCCTTATGTGCTTAATTTTTTGCATTTGACATTGATCCCCCAAGAAAAAATATTCTGAAGACAGCTTGGCTCTCTCTTGTCATTCCCTGATTAGTGGAATACATTTATTTCTCTTCTGCTTGGTGTACAGTTAATCATTTTCCACAAACACTCTACTGTTTCCAACTTTTTATGCTTTGCCCTTTTTCCACAGGTTAGCCAGGATCAACTCTTTCTACTGGAAGGTTTGCATCTTTATTAATAAAGGTCTTATTTGCTTTCTCCTGGCCAGATTTGGAGCATACACATGGTTTGTCCTTTCAATTAACAGTTCCTGCTATGGAATACCAGTCCACTTGCTTATTTGTGCATTCATAAAATGAAAGCAGTCTGTGCCTTCTAATTTCTCTGCTACAGCAGAAAATCTCTGTTTTTCCCTAAGTGCTCTGTCCTCTAATTCTACCATTTTTTAAATATCTCTTCTTGAGAAGTCTCATGCTCAGTCAACCCTTTCTTCATTTCAACCTCTGATTTTTGCAGTTTTATCAGTTCATCTAAATATCTGTATAAAGTTTCTTCCATTTTTTTCAGTCTTTTGAGGTGATATACTCCGGTGTTTCACTTATTTAATCAGCTCTGAACATGACTTTTTTTTGCTCTAGATTACTGGAAGTTGGAAGCCATATCTTGCACCAAAGCCGGAGCTTGAAAGTACAGTTGTGTACACTTACCATAACTGTAGATGTTCCAGTGTATTCACTGTTGCAGTAATCACATTTGGGTTATCTGCTTGCAGGTAGCCCTCAGTCAGCCTGATTATCAAAGTCTTGGGGTCTGCGTCAGTTGCCGTCTCATCTTCCATGACGTCAGGTAGTCAGGGGTATAAAGCATGCAGCCGAAGCCATTACATCAGTTTTTCTTGCCACAGATGTCAGGTGCCCCCATAATGGGAAGCAATTATATACAAGGTTACACCTCCAGCAAAAAGCAAATACACCAGGAAGCTTTAGGCATAGTAACCAAGAATAGAGGTATAGTCAATAGACGCCAGGGGGCTTGCGGGCAGGGTAACCAGGACTGCAACAATGAATACACCTGAACATCTACATTTACGGTAAGTGTACACAATTGTACTATGTTCTTTGTGTTTCACTGTTGCAGTCATCACATTTGGGTAGATTCCCAAAGCCAAGGATGGGGGGAGGCAATTATATAGCATTAGGACCAGCTATAAGGCCCTGCAAGACTGCAGTGGCAAAGCCAGCTCTGTTTTTAGAGAAAATTGGCAAGTGGTAATGTTTGGTGAAGGTATGTACAGAATTCCAGGTAGCAGCTTCTAGGATGTCCCTGGTAGGGACACCTCTGAGAAAGGTTGTAGAGGTAGATGGAGCCCTGGTGGAATGAGGTCTTATCCCCTGTGATGTGGGTTTTCCATGGTGCTTATAGCAGAAATGAATGCAATGGTCTATCCACTTAGAAATGGTTTGCTTTAAAATGGCCTTCCCCGCTGCCTCTGCAGCAATTGCAACCAGCAGCTGTTCAGATTTCCTGAGAGGCTTAGTCCTGTCCAAGTAAAATCTAAGTTGTCTGTGCACGTCCAAGGAGTGCAGTATTCGTTCTCCTTTGTTCTGTGGATTAGAAAAGAAGGTTGGCAAATGAATGGACTGATTAAGGGCCACACTGGATACCACACTGGGCATAAAGGAAGGGTTGGTCCTGAGGGACACCCTGTCCGCATGAAAGATGATGAAAGGCTCCACTGCCATGAGAGCCTGCAATTCAGACACCCTTCTTGCTGAAGTGATGGCTAGAAGGAAGACTGTTTTCCAAGAAAGGAATTTCATCTCTGCATTTGCAGCTGGCTCAAAGGGAGGCAGAGGTGAGCTTTTCCAATACAAAGTTAAGGTCCCAGGCTGGAGTAGGGGCTCTCCCCTGGGTGGTCTTATGTTTTCGGCCCCTCTGAGGACTTGCTTCAGCAGTGGATGAGTGACGAGGGGTGGCTCTGTATTATAATGTGCTGAGATGGCCGAGGCATGAATTTTGATGGAAGGAAAGGAAAGGCCCTTGTGAAGCATCTCAAAGTATTGAAGAATATGAGGTAAATTGGGCACTGTTGTGCCCATCCCCAGAGTCTGGCTCCAAGAACAGAATCTTTTCCATTTTTCAGCATAAAAATTTCCAGTAATAGGCCGTCTTGCCTCCAGAATGACATCCATCACATGCTTACTGAGGGATGGTAATGGAGAGATCAGGTAATTAGCCAGGCTGCAAGGTTCAGGGTTTGAAGCTGTGGGTGCAGAATGTGGCCCTCCTTCTGTGACAGCAGGGCAGGGGTCCGAGGCAGGTGCCATGGTTCAAGCAGTGACACACTGCGCAAGAGGGGGTACCAGTGCTGGCATGGCCAGTCTGGTGCAATCAGTAGCGTCATTGGTTTGTCCTGTTTGATCTTTTGTAGCACTTTGGAGAGGAGAGGCAGAGGGGGAAAGGCATAAACTAATCGTTTTTTCCAAGTGAAGGACAGGGCATCCACTTTCCAAGCTAGTTTGTGGGGAGTCCTTCTGCAGAATTTGTCCAATTGGTAGTTCTGAGGGGAGGCAAACAGGTCTATCTCTGGTCTCCCCCATTTGCTTCTCAACATGTTGAATATCTTTGGTTCCAGTTTCCATTCATGCGGGTCCATGAGATTTCTGCTTAGGTTGTCTACCAGTCTATTTAGCTTGCCTGGCAGGAATTGAGCTTGTAGTTGCACTTGGTAGGTCAAGGCTGTGTTCCACAGAGCCATAAGCTAGTTTGCAGAGATGGTATGATGGGTTTCCCCTGCTTATGTACCACATAACCGTGATGTTGTCCATCTTTACCAATAATTGCCCTGAAAGAATATGGTCCTTGAAGGATGTCAGAGCATTCTGTACAGCTAACATTTCCTTTTGATTGATATGCAGGTGCATTTGACTTGGGTTCCATTTGCCCTGAATGCACTGCCCTGCCAAGTGAGCCCCCCATGCATAGTCTGATGCGTCTGTTAGGGCTTCGGTGGCAGGGGGTAGAGTGAATGGCAGTCCCTTGTTTTGGTGGCAGGCCTCTGCCCACAAAAGGAACTCTATCTTTAGACAAGGTATGATATGAATCATTAATTCTAGGTCCTGAGAATGTTGACACCATAGGCTTTTTAGATACCATTGTAGATTCCTCATATTCAGTCTTGCATATGGAATTAGTAGAATGCAAGAGGCCATGAACCCCAGAGCTTGCAGTATTTTCCTTGCAGACAGCTAGGTCTTTGTTGCCAGTAGTTTGAAGTAGGCTGTCAAATGAACTTGTTTCTCTGGCATGAGGTAGGCCACCTGGGAAGTTGTATTCAAGCTTGCTCCCAGGAATACACTTTGTTGGCAGGGTACTAGATGTGATTTCTTTTTGTTTATAGTGTACCCCAGGGAAGTTGTTAATTTACTCACAAATACCAAATGATTTAATGGTATGTCCTGGCTTTCTGACTGAATTAAACAATCGTCCAGGTATAGGTATATTTGAATATTTCTTTGCCTGCAAAATGCAATGACTGGAGCTGGGCACTTTGTGAATACCCTGGGTGCAGTAGATAAGCCAAAGGGCAGTGCAGCAAACTGATAGTGCATGTAGCCTGCTCTGAAGCGTAGGTATCTTCTGCAAGATTCCCTTATTGGGATGTGCAGGTAGGCCAACCAGGCATTTTTGCCTAGCATGGGAAGCAGCTAATGCAGAGTTAGCATTTTGAATTTTGGGATTTCCAAAAAAGTGTTTAGGATAGACAGGCCCAGGATAGAGCACCAGGAATTGTCTTTTCTGGGTACCAGGAAAATTCTTGAGTACAAGCCTTGTCCCCATTCGTCTTCTGGGACAGGTTGAATAGCCCTGATGCTTAGAAGAGAGAGAACTTATTTTTGAGCCTCTGCCCACTGATTTGGAGGTAGGTCTGGCCAACTGTTTGGGGTTGGTAAGGAGTGGAAGTGGAATTTGTATCCTTGGGAAACTATATTTAAAACCCACTTGTCTTGGGTAATGAGTTCCCAGTTTTTTGCATGCAGGGTGATCTTTCCCCCTAAAGGAAAGAGTCAGTTGAGCAGGGCTTGGAAAATGTAGTTAAGTCATTGTGACAGTTTACCATAGGGGGGTGTCTTACTAATCCCAGCTTTGGAAGTGGGAGTCCCCCACTGCTTAGGCCTGTGAGTACCTTGGGACTGAAGCCTGGGTGTTCTGCTGGTTCTGGTTTTGGACTGAGAAGGCCAGGAAGAGGCAGGAAAGGACCAATTCTTAGAAGGCCAATGCCTACTAAATCTGGGAGGCTGAACTTGCAGGAAATCTTCAACAGTTTGCATAGATTTAGCTTTTTCCTCCATCTTTTTAAGTACTTCTGCTTTGTTGCCAAACAGGTGGTCTTGGTTTAAGGGAGCATCCAGTAATTTAGCTTTAACATGATCTGGGAAAGATTGCTCTTTGAGCCAAGCATACCTTCTAAGTGCAGACCCAGTGACAGCAGCTCTGCAAGATGTCTCTAATGAATCAAAACCACATTTCAAAGCATGTTTTCCAACCTGCTCAGCAGAATGCATTAAATCCTGTAATTCCTTATTTTCAGCAGAGTCAGGAAACAACATAATTTTCTGTTTAAGCAATCCAATAATATACTGCTGGTACTTTAACATATGAAACTGGCAGTTTAAGGCTCTAATGGCCAAAGAAGCAGAAATGTATGCCTTCTTACCCCATCTATCCAGGGCCCTGGAATCTCTATCAGAGGGGGAAGGGTTTTTGGCAGTAGTAGCCTTAATGCCTTTAGGTCCCTGTGAAATGGTCTCAGGATCCACAGTAGGATTCTTAAAGAGGAACTTGAGTAAGTCAGGTACCCTGTAATACCAGTCAGGTTTTCTGGGAGCCGGAGGTAAAGAGTCAGGGGCCAGGCTAGATTCCAAGAAGGCATCATCTACAATGTTCAGTACAGGAGGGATAGCTAAAGGCCTGTGTTGAGGTAGGAGTAAGAATTTCCTAAGCCTCTTTTTGGAGTCAGAGTAATCCTGGTTTTCCCAGCGGAAATGCTCCCTAAGAGTATGCAAGGTTTCACCAAAAGAGAAATCCTCTGGAGGGGAAGCAGAGGGAATGGAGTCCTCTGCATCAGAATCCTCATAGTTCGATAAGGGCAACTCCTGGTCATCCGAGAAATTTCAGAATCCTGATCAGAAGAATCAGAAGGAAAATCAGTCATAGGTCTCTTAGAGGGAGAGAAGGGTGGCTTCCTCTGATTAAAGTAATAAGGTCTTCAGCCATTCTTATCATTTGTTTTTTAGGTATAGGGGCCTGACCATGTGGTCTGGACGTCGGTTTTATAGGCATGGATCGAGATTTAGGCCTTGAAGAAGATGGCGTCAGTTTAATATGCAAGTCAGTAGGCCTGAATATACCCTCAGAAGCCTGAATATACCCTCAGAAGCTGGTGCCTGCACAGTGGCTCTGGACCCATCCAAGGTAGAGACATCTGCAGGTTCCACAGTTGAAGAAGCATCTCGCGGCATACCGGACACCGAATGGGTCTCAGTAAAGGCCTGCGAATCTGAAGTAGCGGGTATCAGCGGCTGCGAAAGCATCTCACTGAGTACCGGCGAACTGGCGACTACCTTAGAAGCGTCATCGGCAGCTTTGGACCTATGAGGTCTGTCTTTATCTTTGCCTTTTTTTCGGAATGTCGGTAGTCGGGTGGCTTACCAAAGACAAACCACGAAAAGTAAAACCAGACAAAGTGGAAACCAAAGACACACGGAGGAACGAGGACTACGCTGTAGAAAAGTTTAATGACATCCAATAAAACAAAGTGCTTTTCATCTCTTACTGTGAAGAGACTTCTTCAGGCAAAATCACACATGAATTCATAACACTTAAATACTATGCCCCTCCCCTAATTAACACAATTCCACTACAATGAAATATTATATTAAAAACTAAAACATAAAAACATTAAAATGTGCACAAGTGTCAACGCCACTTTATGCTGAAGTTAGATACTTAAATAACCTATTAAGTAAATATAATTTAGTATCTTTTAGTATTAGGGAATGTACTTACACAACTAAACATAGATTTAACTGCCAATCTAAGGGTGTGATTTATTTGGCCCAGTGCCAAAAGTGTCCCTCTTACTATATTGGCAAGACAGACAGGAAATTAAGAGAGAGGGTGCACGAACATTTATACCATATTAAGAATCATTAAGTTAGATAATGCACTTGCCAGACACATGAATGATTACCCAGATCATATTTTTAAATTCAGGGCTATCAACAGTATTATATGTGATGGCAGGGGTGGCCCGGAATCATTAATGCTTGAAAAAACGGATTATGTTGGCAGCTACGTACTAGGGCATGTCAGTTGCCCAGGTTAAACAAAGTTTATTCCATTATTTGTATTCTTAAATTGAAAAATTTGATGAGATAAGTCTAACCCATTTTTATAGATTCATTTATACAACTTTACATATTTTATACTTATATTAACTTACATTTTATAATACATTTTAAATAATATATCTATACACATCTTTTTATATATATTTTTTATTTTTCACTGTAATAAGAACTGCTCAATTACACATTGAGTATGTATTCTAATCTAGCTTAACAGATTTTTATAACTGATTAAATTACATGCGTTTTAGATACTGGGAAGTGGCATTATATATTGCGAATGAATTATATTTACTTAATAGGTTAAGTATGTAACTTTAGCATAAAGTGGCGTTGACACTTGTACACATTTTAATGTTTTTATGTTTTAGTTTTTAATAGATTTCATTGTAGTGGAATTAATTGTGTTAATTAGGGGAGGGATGTAGTATTTAAGTGGTATGAATTCATGTGAGACTTTGCCTGAAGAAGTCTCTTCACAGTAAGAGACTAAAAGCGCTTTGTATTATTGATGTCAAACTTTTCTACAGCGCAGCCCTCATTCCTCCGTGTGTCTCTGGTCTCCACTTTGGGTGGCTTACCAAAGCCATTTCTGGATAATTGAACAGAGTACCAAAATACTTAGATGCGAAAATTAACTGACGACAAACAGTTCAAGATTTGAATAAGGCACATAACCGACAGCGAGGTACGTCGTGGTCTGGGCCTAAGCAAGGAAAGCAGTACGAATGAAAATCTTTATGAGGTATTTGCTTTCCACAAGAAATACAATTGTTAACTATTACTGACATTGGTTTAGAGCAAGAAAAAGGATCCCCCAACTGGGTACTTAGCTTAGTTGAAGACTTCGGATTTGAAACTCAAAAACGAAAATTTCAGAAGTTGCCCGACCAGTACTTGCGAACTGCTTCTGGCACCGCACGGCAAGAAAGACTGAAGTAATGGCATCAGCTACATTCTTTATACCCCTGACTACCTGACGTCATGGAAGATGAGACAGCAACCGACGCAGGACCCAAGACTTTGACAATCAGGCCGACTGAGAGCTACCTGCAAGCAGATAACCCAAATGTGATGACTGCAACAGTAAAACATGAAGAACATCTGCCTTTTGCTAAAGAGCTGCAGGATTATTCAGTGTTTCTCTTTACCTTTTCTAGTTGATGTTCTTTCATGCTCTCAGTTTCCTCTTTGCTATGTCCGGTCTGCTCTACTACCCAGAAGGCTAACTGACTGGACAAGGCTCCCCCTCTCCTCTCCCATGGCGGCAGCTGCCCAGGAAGTAAGGTGGGACCCTGACACAGCACCGATGTCTCCAGACGAAATTGGCCCAGAGTGGTACAGTGCGGAGGCCTCAAAGGAGAGGGAACAGTCTGAAAACTCTGGGCCCGACCCCCACCCCCCCGAGAAACAGCATAGGCCTCACTGGGCCAAGCCGGGGATGGTAACATGCCCAACTCCATTTGGGCCTTGAGAAAACTCATCATCCTATGCATATCTATAGGAAGCAAACTTCTGGAGGACCTGGAAGATACCGAAGAATGTCCTGACCTTGCTGAAGAACCTGACGCTGTTTTGTGGTCTTGGGGGGAAGAAAGACTCCTATGCCTTGGATCCAAACTCCTAGACCTCGAGGGGGAGCTGTGAATGACTATTGGATCTAATATAACCTTCAGATCCGAAGTCTTGGATAGATCTGATGGTTTAGTCTGTGCCAAAGATTGATCCAGCAGACAGGTCAGATTCGAAGACGGCTTGTACCAAGCCAGATCCAAGGAACTCTGAGGCTATGAGGCCTCGGACCTGACAGAATGATTTAAGGCTCTTGGAGCAGAAGAGCTCAGATCCAAAGTCAAAGCGACTGGGCTCAGATCCAGGCAGCTGCAATCCGAGAGCCTCGGCTTTTTTGAAGGGGAATCCTTCAAGGAAGAAGAGGAGGTCTTCCTTTTGGGATTAACAGGAGTCTTAGAGGGGGAGCCAGAGGCTAGAGGGCCCCCTTTTGCAAGACCCTTTAACAGCAGCTTATTCCTGCAATCCATGAGAGCCCTGGGGTTGAATGCATACAAATGTTGCATTCAACCTCCAGGTGACTCCTAGGCAATAAACACACTCCTTGCGTGAGTCGGAATGGGGCATTTTCTGACTGCATGAGGAGCACCTTTTAAATCCAGAAGGTTTCTGAGACATCTTAGCAGACAAAAGGCACATGCGCACACACAAATACTACCTGTACTTTCTATGAGAAAGGGGAAGGTAGAGAAGGCCCCAGAAAAAGAGCTACTTTACTAAAGGACAGTTAATTAAGGGAGAACAACTAAGTAAAAACCCCAAACCAGAAACACCACCGAAGGACCCAGGAAGAAAAAGTAGGAACCCACAGAAAAAACTTAGAAAAGCTACAGGGAGGGGAAGAAATCTAAACTAGCAATATTAGACGAGGACAGGGGTAAACAGCATACTAAGGCCATAAGAAAGAAAGGAAAAGGACTCCAAAAGAAAAAGGTAATTCTCACTTATCTGAAGTTAAATCACCTGAACTGTATGATACACGTCCGAGCATTTCCATGGCAACCAAGAGCTGAGGGCCGTAGGTCAGCAAAGGATTATGGGAAGGGGAGGAACTTGAGCTCTGGGTCTGTCCTTCAGTTGCCGGCTCACATCCGAGGTTGGATCCAAGACCCATCTAAGATGAATAATGACATGGACAGTATCACATCTGTATTTTAAAAGAAAGTGAAGCACCAACAACTTAGTAGAGAGATGGGGTGGCTGTGTTACCTAGAGTAAGGTAGTTTAGAATTACCTGATTTGAAGGAGTACTTTGGAGTTACACAAGTAAGGTTCATATACATAACACAAGCTGAAGGTTACAGTTTAAAATGGAACTGCATGACGGTGAAGCAGGAGGACTTTTAAGAAATACAGTGGGATTTTGGATGCAGATCCTTAAAAAATAACCATACAGAATATTATATTCATGAAGTACCAGAAAGTATTCCAAGAACTACCTCAACATGAGAATGGAAAAAGGAGATTTTGTCAAGAGGGATGACCGCATGTAGTGGTACAGAAAATACACATGAGGGGGCTGGAATTTACTGGAGAAAACTGGCACACAAACCTATGAACTGGGAGAAAATAACTATAATGTGCAAGGTAACAGAGGGAGGGAAGGCCAAGAAGACATTAGGGCTGTAGGGTAAAGACTGGTTTCCGTATCAGGAATTGATAAGGAAAATGAGATATGGGTAATCTTAACTGAAAGACTTGCTCTGTTAAGAGCTTTCAAATGAATCTAGAAACTGCTTTTAAAAAGGGATAATTAGTGGGGCATATAAAATATTGTACAATAACTACATGAATCAATCCATATTAACTATAAGACTCAATCAGAGGAGGTTAGAAGAGATTGTGAAGACAGACTAGAAAAACAATTTACAAGAGAACAATGGAAGGACATATGCATGGCTTCCAAGTAAGTTACAAAGTTCAGAAGGTTTAGGATCTTTTCTTGGAAGTGTTTGCATAGGTGCTTTTATACCCCTTAGGTAAAAAGCAAAGGTTGGAGGTACGATGAGGAAGAAAGAGGTAACTGGGAAGATATGTTTTAGGAGGGTAATGAGTTAGCAGGTTTTTAAAAAATTCAGTACAGAGTACTCATCATAAATTTTGGGTAAGCAAATGGGTACAACTAAGGAAATGATTATTTTGAGCTGGGATCTGGGATATATGAATTGCCTACACAGAGTAAGCTGCAAAAAAAAAATAATAAATTTACAAAAATCAAAGACTAAACCAACTGTTTTTGAGGTTTACTATCAGAATGTCAATTATCTGATACTCTACCAGCCCAATAACTACAATGGACCACTGAAAAATAGAATGCCGACAATCAAAAAGTTCACAAAATGCTTCAAATCCCCCCCCCAAAAGAATGCTCTGGACACAGAAGCAGGTGCTACCATGGGTCCAGAAGTGTGGGGGGGGGCTAAGTTGGTTAGTCGGTCTTCGTCATTCCAGCTGTCTGTATTCACAGTTCATTCTTACTCTAGTAGATTATCCAATACTCAACATTCTGATTATAAACCATATTTGAAGCAGTGAATAGTATTAAAAGATAAAAAGAACTGGAAAACTGCTCCTTAGAAAAAAGAATGAGCAAATTACATAAACATAAATGGAAATTGTGGGAGTAATATAAGAAGAATAATGTTCAGTGGGAAGAGGGGAAGTGAGGTTTAAGAGAAGGCAGGAATTCAGTCATTTATGCAATCTATTCAAATGGGAAAAATGGTAATATGGATCATTTTCTTTTCTGTTAATGTTGCCCTTAAGTAATAATTTAATAAAAGTGTTTAAAAATATCCGAGTAAAATCCTTTCTTCTCTTACGTCTGGGGGAACACGTTCCATCATCCCATGAGACAGCATCTGATCTAAAATAGGTGGGAATAGTGAGATCTGTTTTCGGGGATGGAGAGGAATGCCTTGGAAGGTAGGAAGGGAATTCTACTTCCAGCTTTAACCTTTAATGAATTCTCAGTACCCAAGACTCTGAAGTTATGTAGCACCAAATAGGAAGATGAAGGCCTGGCAAATAGGAAGATGAAGGTCTAGACACTGGGATAACTTAGAATACTGTCAAGATGGGGGAACCTAGATGGGTAAATAATCAGGTCTATTTTTTAAGCCTGTTTTGGTTTTGGGAAGACACAACTTTGCTTGTTGACTCCCCTGCCACTGCTTTTTGAACTTTTGCCGATCAGTGCTTTGTTCGGAAAATTAGTTCCATTTCCTGAAAGAGCAACCTAAACAGCAAGAATAGATTGTTAGATTTTCATAAGGACTGTTAAACTGGATGATGCCCTGAATACACTTTCCCTTTCATCAAACCTTTTAAGGATCTCAGTAGAAGATGGTCCACACAGCACTTTATCCAGAACAGCATTCAAAATTAGCATTCAGAATTTAAGCTTTTACATCCTATGGCAAATTCTGAGAATGTAGCCAAGCAAGTCTCATCACTGGGCCAGTGGCTGCTGCTCTGTATACAGCATCAGCAGTATATCAAGCACATTTTAAAGAATAAAATCCATACGCAGCAGGCAGAAAGCGAAACACAGCAAGAAAATACCAAAGTCTTCAGTGGGAATATCCAATAACTGAATCAGTCCACAAGTGTAAAATGATCAGCAGTAAAAAACTTTATTAGACAAGCGCTTTCGCTATAGATAGCTTCTTCAGGTCTGTTTCAGGTCTGTTTTTAAATTAATCAATCAGAATTGCTCTATATATATGGTTGACACTGAGTTGAAAGTTCATTGTACAACCTCATTACATATTTAAAAGGGTAAAACAAGCTATTTGTTGTCAGAGAAACTAATCTAAAATCAAAACATCAATTGTATATGTCCATTCATGTCACTATCATATACTCAGTGATAAAAAACATATATGTAAGGTATATATATAAAAAATATATATTAAATAACATGTCTATTAATAAAAAGAAGACATCATTCAAAAAAACACATAAGTCTCATCACTTGTGTTTATGCAAAAACTATACAAGGACTATTAGTATATTTCATGAAACCATGAGTGTGCATAGAGAGTGAAGAAAGATAATGGTGAAACCTATGTAAAACCTTCTTTAACTGATATATGTGTATGTATATAATGTAACTTCATGAAGACATAAATGTAGATAAAAATACATAAAAATGCATAAGAATGCATACAGGATACTCCAAATGTTAAAAACTATGAAATAATATATAAAGGATATCCTATAATGTCATTAACTAATATATATATACATACATATATGTGATATATAGGGGATATGACTTGTGTATCTATACTATTGTGAGGATTCTACTTGATTTTTCTACGTTTTCTTAATCGTGGTTTTATAGATGCTCTTTCATTTAGGCCTACCCCATTGTCTGCCCTTAAGCGTATGATCCAGTCACTTTCCTTGCTTTCAGTGTGACGTCTGATGTCTCCCCCTCTTATACTGGTTGGCATAACTTCCAGTACTCTAAAGCAGAAGGTGTGTGACATATCATTGTTCATGACATGTTTAGCTAAGGCATTGTTGGATGACCCTTTTCTGATATTATAAATATGTTCCCTAATTCGGTCTCTGAACTTCCTATTGGTTTTACCCACATAAAAGCTAGTGCATACTTGGCATACCGCAAGATATACTATATTGCTTGTCATGCAATCTGCTTTAATGTTGGTCCTAAATGTTTGCCCTGTGTCAGGATGTATAAATGAAGAGTCAGTATCTATGTACGAACAGAAATTACATTGACCACAAGGCATCGTGTTGCCTCGGTCTATGTTTACGTGCGTCTCATTAGAGTAACAAAGCATCCTTTTTAGATTCTTTTTGTTCCTGTACTGAAATTTCGGAGCGTCACCAACTATATTCCTTATATCATCATCGATCTGGAAAACAGTCCAGAATCTACTGATGATGTCCTTGACTTTATAATGATCTGATGTAAAAGTAGTAGTGAACTTAATGGATGTTGTATTACTGTTCTTTACCTGATTGTTTATGACTTCCTTTGGTCCAAAATAGGGTGCCGCACTGGTAAACCTCAGATCCAATAAATCTTGTAAATTTCTATTCACTTCATGGGTCTCATATCCTCTCTCCAATAATCTATCCTTCAAATTACCAAGTTCAGTGACAAAACCTTCTTCTGTGGGGTTGAGCCTGGAGGCCCTTATTGCTTGTCCTCTAATGATATTTTTAAAAACAAAAGAAGGGTGCATGCTTGATCTCATTAGCAGAGAGTTACTATAACAGTTCTTTCTAAATATACCTGTGTTAATTAACCCATTGGGTAGTCTCTCAATATATAGGTCCAAAAACTCAATCTTGTTCACTGAATAGTTCAAGGTAAATCTAAGGATTCCAAACAGTTTTTGCTTGATTTATATGATTGTGTCAATCATCATGCTGGGATAGATGGATGTATTTTTGCTACCCTTGATATCCAATCATTATTCACTGTCATACCAAATGACCTTGGCATCACTTATATTTCTGATTATTGGAAAATACATAGTAATTATAGTATTGTTGAAATAGATTTAATATTACATTTTTTAGAATTAGTTTTGGACAACAATATTTTTGTTTTTGATGATGTTAGATATAGGCAGGTAGACGGTGTTGCAATGGGCACACCGTGTGCCAACAGTTATGCAAATATGTTCTTGGCACAATGGGAGGAGAGTGTATTATTCAAGACAGACCTATTTATGCAATATGTCCTGATTTTTCGACGTTTTGTTGATGACGTTTTTATTTTGTGGAAAGGGACAGCAGATGATTTAGAACTTTTCTTAGGAACCATGAATAATTTAACTGGTTTCCTTAGATTTACCTTGAAGGATAGATTATTGGAGAGAGGATACGAGACCCATGAAGTGAACAGAAATTTACAAGATTTATTGGATCTGAGGTTTACCAGTGCGGCACCATATTTTGGACCAAAGGAAGTCATAAACAATCAGGTAAAGAACAGTAATACAACATCCATTGTTAAGTTCACCACTACTTTTACATCAGATCATTATAAAGTCAAGGACATCATCAGTAGATTCTGGACTGTTTTCCAGATCGATGATGATATAAGGAATATAGTTGGTGACGCTCCGAAATTTCAGTACAGGAACAAAAAGAATCTAAAAAGGATGCTTTGTTACTCTGAGACACACGTAAACATAGACCGAGGCAACACGATGCCTTGTGGTCAATGTAATTTCTGTTCGTACATAGATACTGACTCTTCATTTATACATCCTGACACAGGGCAAACATTTAGGACCGACATTAAAGCAGATTGCATGACAAGCAATATAGTATATCTTGCAGTATGCCAAGTATGCACTAGCTTTTATGTGGGTAAAACCAATAGGAAGTTCAGAGACCGAATTAGGGAACATGTTTATAATATCAGAAAAGGGTCATCCAACAATGCCTTAGCTAAACATGTCATGAACAATGATATGTCACACACCTTCCGCTTTAGAGTACTGGAAGTTATATCAACCAGTATGAGGGGGAGACATCAGAAGTCACACTGAAAGCAAGGAAAGTGACTGGATCATACGCTTAAGGGCAGACAATGGGGTAGGCCTAAATGAAAGAGCATCTATAAAACCACGATTAAGAAAACGTAGAAAAATCAAGTAGAATCCTCACAATAGTATAGATACACAAGTCATATCCCCTATATATCACATATATGTATGTATATATATTAGTTAATGACATTATAGGATATCCTTTATATATTCTATCATAGTTTTTAACATTTGGAGTATCCTGTATGCATTCTTATGCATTTTTATGTATTTTTATCTACATTTATGTCTTCATGAAGTTACATTATATACATACACATATATCAGTTAAAGAAGGTTTTACATAGGTTTCACCATTATCTTTCTTCACTCTCTATGCACACTCATGGTTTCATTAAATATACTAATAGTCCTTGTATAGTTTTTACATAAACACAAGTGATGAGACTTATGTGTTTTTTTGAATGAGGTCTTCTTTTTATTAATAGACATGTTATTTAATATATATTTTTTATATATATATACCTTACATATATGTTTTTTATCACTGAGTATATGATAGTGACATGAATGGACATATACAATTGATGTTTTGATTTTAGATTAGTTTCTCTGACAACAAATAATAGCTTGTTTTACCCTTTTAAATATGTAATGAGGTTGTACAATGAACTTTCAAACTCAGTGTCAACCATATATATAGAGCAATTCTGATTGATTAATTTTAAAACAGACCTGAAGAAGCTATCTATAGCGAAAGCGCTGGTCTAATAAAGTTTTTTTACTGCTGAGCATTTTACACTTGTGGACTGATTCAGTTATTGGATATTCCCACTGAAGACTTTGGTATTTTCTTGCTCTGTTTCGCTTTCTGCCTGCTGCGTATTGATTTTATTCTACAACTTTTTGGCAGAGGAGCGTTTATCCTACAGGTGGCTATTTGTTCTTATTTACATTTTAAACAATGTTTCATTATCTGAGACACGACAGCTAGAACATAATTTGAATACGCTTTACTTTCTGACAAATGTGGCTCAGAAATTAATTTCCTCAAATTATCACAGGAATCTAGTATAAGTTAAGATGTACGAGTCTGGCGGTTTATCATTTTGAAGGCCAGGGTGGAGGAATAATAAACTTTGTGAAAAGCCTTTGATGGGCTTTTAATAACAGTCCATACGTTTTTGTGCAGGGGAGAGTTACAGCATGATTTCATATAGCTATATTAGTACCAGTTTAACCAGAGGTGCAGGTGAAGAGCCATTTATCTATCATGTATTGCTTCAGTTGGCATTTAAAGTCTTTCAGGTTGCAGACTGTTAAATGGAACTATGATGATATTCCAGCTATTAGTAATGCAGTATAAATACAGGGAGTATCCTGCATTGTTGTTAGGATTTGTTATGGAGAATAATGATACGACAGTGGACCACTGAGTTCTTCTTGGTACGGTAAGGTTGAATGATAGAGTGAAAATATGGAAAATGTTTTGCTAACCTGACCAGAGGTTAGCAAAAAGGAGTGTGTGTGTGTGTGTGTGGGGGGGGGGACCTTATACAAATCTATCCACTTTCTTCGATTACACTGACTGCAAGATGAATTACAAGCTGCAACAGACATCCTCTAAGGCTAGTGACACAGGAAGAGATGCCGGTTAAAGAAAATCCACCTGTAACAAATCTTTGTTGAGAATCAGAAATTTATTTTTGCTACCACTGAAACACGTCCTTCATTCTGTCAAAAGTATCAGAAAAAGACATCCCCCTCAAAAGGAGAATTGGAGGAACAACTTTCCTCAGAATCAGATTCTCCATTACAAAAAGAAGAAACTTGAGAAAAATTCTGTCCATTCAAATGGGAATCAATAGCACAGAAGAAAACTGTCTCCCTTAAAAGGATGAGGACTCAGTATTAAAAGAACAAAAAGCTGTGAATAAACCCTTTGCAAAGTCTAACCAATCTTTCTCCTAGGTTTTAAGAGGGGAAAAATATCTAGTTTTTTTTTTTTTTTTTTATTTAAGGTGGGGACCACAGAAAAAGAGTGGCTAAAACGATGGTTCCCCTCCTGGGAAGGAAGCTCCCTACAGTGGTTTAGTGGAGGAGCATCCCATACTACCTTCCCTGATGTCAAAAATGGTGGCTCTTCCTTGCCCAACTTAAATCCACAGGGGACATGCCTGCCTCCCAGTCCTTAGTGGCATCCTAAATAGCAACACTACAGACACTGAACGAAAAAGATGAGTGGTCCAAAGAGCAAATGATAGTCAAAGCAGGGTCACCAACAAGCAGCTAAGGCAAAGAAGCTAGAATGAAAGCCAAAGCCTCTTGGGTAACTTTCCTCTTGCAGATTGGGGGGGGGAGGCGGTGATTGACCCAAGTCCATGTTCTAGTCTGCAAGGAGCTTCACAACTAGATAGCGAAGCCAAAAGGAGTTGGTTACCCACTGACTTAAAGAAAAAAAAAAAAAAAACTACTTTCTGCTGAAAACTTCTTTTAGTGACAAAAAACAAACACACTTGCCCCACCCCCTCACAACACTGCTATGTACACAAAACAAACAAACAAAAAAAAAAAAACAGAAATTCCACAGGAACTGAGGACTCAGCCCTAAAACATGCCTGACAAGCAGTTAGCAGAGCTTAGATGAGTTAGCAAGTTAAAAGTTTAGTGGCGACCAATGAAAACACACTCATAAATAATAACTTTTTTAAGTAATACCAATTTCTTTCAGAAATATTCTGCTGTATGAGTATGTACTTCACTAGATACAATACGATTTAGGCAGACTTAATACTAAATACTACTCTGTATTGACTAGCTCTCATCATACACAAAAGAGAAGAGGGGTGGCAATTTTATGGAAAAATTCTTTGCCTCTACTTAAAATCCTGAATACATTTAGTGATGAAAAATGTACGTTTTGTTCAGTGACTTTACACACTCAAAGGACACTACACTTTTATTAATGTCTACTTGACACCTGGATTGGGAACACAGTTAAACAATCACTGGGGGAACTAGTATGAATATCAAAGGGAAACATTTCTGTAGGTGACTAATTGTATTTTACCTGACAGGGATACCAACACTAGCTGCAAAAGGAGGAAACCTGCCTCAGCTGAGGCTTTGATGGAGTTTACTGCTGTATACGAGAAATATAAATTAGCTTTCAGTAACAGACTAACTCTTCACACATTTCTCAAAGGCATGGGACACAATCACGAATAAATAAGAATACGTTTCAAATGAGATCACTAGTAGACAGATAATGTTTCATCTCTTGCCTACTGTTGGATCATAACTCAATAACATTTAAAGTTATATTGAATTCTAGTAATAGCATCCCAATTAAAAGGATTCCTGCATCTATAACCAATATGAATGGCTTTAAGGGAGTTCTTTAATAAAGAAGTTCAAACTTTTATTGAAATTAATCATACAGGTAACACCCTTGGAGATTTTTGTATGGGACATTTTATAAGCATATCTTTTTGGCAAAAGTACAAGTTGGTATGCACAAAAAATGAAACAATAGGAGAAGGAACTGACAGATTTACAGGAGAAAATTGATAAGTTAAAATCAGTCAAAAAGGAAATAACAGAAGAAACTGCTTAAACAGTAAAAATTTAGAACTTTTACAACATAACACTATGACAAATTTAGAAAAGATTAAAATAATTCCATAAATCCTAAATCCATGCAGAAACTGGCTACTAGAGCAAAATGATTGTCAAATCTAACCACAAAGAATTATACTCCTCTAGTAGGAAAAAGGTGGTTACTGAAACATTTTCAGGTCTCACTTTAACACTAATCAATATAAGCCAACAATACAGACACAAGATCTAATGAAAACATTTATAAAAACATACTGAAAACAGACTGTCAGAGGACCAAATAAAAATAATTGACAAGCCTACATCAATGCCTGAACTCAAAATTCAAATTAATAAATTAAAACCCAATAAGGCACCTGAAAATGACAGTATAATGCATGAACTATACAAAATAATGACTAAAGATGCTTTAAATATTTTACTAGAGGTCTTTTCAATAGTTAAAGGAAAGGTACCACCCATCCTAGAAATACACCCAAATATCCCCAATTTTAAAACCTGAAAAGGACTCAACACAATGTTCTTCATATAGACCAGTTTTATTATTAAATGCAGATTAGAAAATATTCATGACATTCTATGCTTCTAGAATAAAACAATTTCTTCCAATGTTGATAAACAGTGATCAGACTGGGTTTATAATGAACAGGAACACCTACAATAATACTATCAATAATTGATTATGCTAATTAAAAAAAGAACTAACTTTGCTTAGTCTGGATATCAATAGTGCACTTGATTCAGTTAACTGGGAGTACTTACTATTAGTACTGGAAAAATTAGATTTTTTTAAAAACAATTTCTTAAAATTAAATCAAACTTCTCTATGAAAACTCCTTTCCATACATTAAGATAGACTCATATACTTCCCAATCAATCATAATTACTAAAGGTATGAAACAGGGTTGTTCCTTGTCCCCATTGCTTTTTGCTCTAGTTACAGACTCTTTTCCAAATTATACAAGATCAAATAAAAACATCAAAGGCATACTAATAATGATTTAATTTCCCAAAAATACTATTATTTGCAGATGACATCCTATTAACTTTAACTGATTTAATTTTTTCTTATTGCAGTATTCCAAGCAACAACTATTCCAGAAGAAATTGGGACTCAGTTTTAACAAGACTAATATACTACCTGTTAATTATATTATTAATAAAATAGACAATAAATTATATAAAAACATTGTGAAAGATGGTAAAAAATCACTTACTTAGGAATAATCTTGCTTGATAATATTAAAGATATAACAACCCTTAATTATATTAATAATTTAAATTCCATACAACAAACTCTTAATAAACGGAATATTTTTTTTACTATGGAAGAGAGACTCTACTTAATTAAAATGATTATCCTTCCTAACATTCTATATACAATACAATCTTTATCTCTCCCATCTCAAAAATATAAGAGCATAATTCTTTGTTTCTGAGATCTTTATGGTTTCCTAATAAAGTCTGAATTGGCTTTAAGCCATCATATTAAAAATTAGACATTGGGTGATACTGGTCTTCCAGATTTAGAACTATATTACCTATCCTCAATTATTAAGACAATTTCTTGGTTAAATAACAATTATAATGCCAAATGGAAAGATATTCAGAGAGGTATTTGGTGTAAATCCAAAAATTTAACAAAATCATTACACGGTTACTAAAAGACTTTTATATATATAAAAAAAAAAAAAACCCACACAAACCAGTTAATTTTCATTATATTAATACAATAATAATCTCCTTTAAATATTTCATTTTCATGAACCCTGAATATAAAACATGGATTTTCTTTGCATTTCCAATTGAATATACTCAAAATAGTATTAATACATTTATCAACAATGACTACATTTAGACAAAAACCTGTTATACTCGTATGACAATGGGAAGTTAGAAAACGACCATATCATTTATAGGTTTGAGTTAAGCAAAGACATGCGGTTAGAAATTCAAAACTGTAGACAACTGGTTGAATATAAGATTAATCTAATGCAACCTACAGTTACAAATTCTTTCCTCACATTCATTGATTTACCCATTCTAATGCAACAGAATATAATTGGAAAGGGGCTTCCATCTAAAAATGGGTCTATGTTAAATGTTCGAACATCCAAAATGTAGAACATTAACATGGTAGAGAATAAATGTTCGACATTTGGATGTTCGAACCTTAAAAAAAAAAAAAAAAAGAAAAATATACCAACAGTGTAGGCAAGGGGGCAAGACGCCCTGTACCCCCTACTTAAATATACCAACTCCAAGAAAGCACTTCAGTGCAGAAAAGGGAAATTCTCCCTATCTGCACCGTACGGTGCCGCTGAAAATTTCGAATGTTTGGTCTCAACCATGTAACGTTTGAAATTGAGCGTTCGAAGATTTGACAGGTACACCTAAAAAATATATAAGGTACTTCAGAAATCAACAGTATGTCTCAGAGGGATTTTGGGATTATTTTAGCCTTCTGAATAACTCCCCAAGAGAAGATGATAAAAAAACTAATGCTCCAATCTTCAAAACAAACTACTAAATCACTGAGGTGGAGGACATTCTCTTGAAGTTCTTACACAGAACCTTTATCACACCACATAAAGTTGAATTGATGTTTAATAAAGACAGGATGCTGGAGATGTAAACTAAATGTTACAGCTGACTGGCAGCATATGTTTTACAAGAGTATAAAACTGGAAAACTAGCTGGAAAATATGAATTCTCTACTGAAGCTTGTTTTTAACAATACATTTATGCTGACCAAATCTCTTATTTTATTTAATACACCTATTCCAACTTGTGTCATGAAACTAAAAATACCCTCTTTTACGGTGTATCCCAACATAAGCAAGAAACGTCAAAACCAAGAACTGAAAGAATCAGACTACTCCTACTACGAAGGAATTGGTGCACTTGGCAACCTAAATCTGTCATGAACTTATCGTGACCAAGACAAGAACATCTACGACGAGAAAAATGTATAACTCACTATTTCAGTAGCGACAACCAAAGGAAAATACATAGTAGTTGAATCAAGCCGCTACTCCACGGCTAAACGTAATTTACTGTTTGCAAATTTCCGCTAGGGAAACAACTCCAAAGACACTTGTTTTAAAAAACTTGACAGATATTTAACGGTAAACCATAAAAACCATGAACAGTCCAAGAACGCTTTCAAAAATTAATGCAGCCAGTAATTACTTGAAGCCTTCTATCGTTGTAAAACTTTTTAGAAAAGTAAGCGTAAGGCCCTGAAACTGCTGACAAACCCTTCGGTACTGGTGAGACGCTCATTTGCTCTAAATGCTTCACATGTATACTGAAACATTCAGCGTTATACATAAAAGTTGTATCTTTCAAATACAGATGCAAAAGATATTAGCTACAATAATACAAGAAAGTAAATCCAAGTAGAGCGTCCCATTGGTCACTCAATAAGCGCTTTCGGTAAAACCTTCATCAGATTGTAAATTTAGGGATTCCATTGCTCCTTAATATACGAAATATTTAATCAATGAGATCTCATATTGCGGACAACGCCTCTGTCGGTAAAAATAGTCATGACCATTCTGCATAGAGGGTCAGTGACACACCTCCTTGCTCATCCAAAAGTAGGTGTCCTGGCTTTCAAATTTGGTTTTAGAGGAATGACAACATTCAGCCCCGGAGGGCGATCTGCTCGCAAGTTCACTATCCATTTTGTTTCACATAATTCCATTTTATTGCATAAATCACCTTTTCTATTTCCTTCATACACTTTCTCAATAACTTTAAACAAAAAGCTATGAGTGAGAAATTTGGAAATATGTAACGCTAAAGCATTATGAGTGTCTTCTCTACGTATATCACTCAGATGTCGAAGCAGTCTCTTTTTAAACATTGGTTGGTCTTACCAACATAAAACGACATGCAGTTTTTACAAACAGCCAGGAAGACATTTTGGGAAGTACAAGTGGCTTTACAACTGAAAATGAAGTCTTTGTTCATACTTGGGTGCTTAAAGATATTGCTATTATCAATATATTCACAGGCCGAACAGTTTCTGCATTGAAAAGTACCTTTACATCCCACTATTTTGGGTTTGGAAAATCCATCTTTCATGCATAAAAGCCGTTTGATATTTTTCTTATTTTTGTAACTAAAATGGTTTATCACCTACTATAGCCCAAAGTTTTACATCTTGTGTCAAAATCGGCCAATACTTATAGATAATATCTTTAACCTGCCTATTGTCAGCACTGTAAGTGATCATCAATTGCATATGAAATGTTCCTTGTTTCTTCTTAACTAAGGTTGTTTCAGACTTCTGTGACCGATCGCTTCGAAATCGGTCTACTGCGGGGTCTGTATATTTTTTTGGAATAGCCACGTGCCTGCAAACGTTGTTTCAAGTCAGTCATCTCTTGCTGTATATTTGCTTCTTGTGTGCATCTCTTCGTAATTCTAATAAGCTCATTTTTCATTTTTTTCTCATTTTTCATTATGTTGCTTGTGATATGCCTTGGATGCATGCTGTTCTTATGAAGATAATGATTTCTCCAAGTAGACTTTCTGTAAAGTGATATATATATTTGTTTTCCTTCCATCACATACTAATATTTTGTTGTTAAATTTTTCAACAAAAAAAGAAAATTGCGAAATAAAAAATATTTTGTTGTAGAAAGTGATCCTCAGTGCAGAACTTATTTGTTCAGCTTTATAAAAGTGTTAGCTTAAGGTCAATCACCTGACACAAGCAGAGGAGCACTTTTTTTGGCAGATAAGTTTTGGCATTCTAACCACTGAGTGCACAGTGCTAGTCTTGTGCATGACAGTGTCTAGTGTTTGTGAAAGGTGCTCTAAAGCTTTGGAGGTTGGCCTGTTGGTCTGATCCTTGGCAGGATGTCCCATATAGCTTAGCCTACTGCAGTGATATAATGATGAACACCTGATTTGTTATGATCAGAAAAAGCCAATCACAATTCTTGTAGTACATGGAGCTCCAGCTACCCTTATACACTGAGTTACAGAAAGGGAGGGGAAAAAAGTGTTTTCTAACTTTGAAAGCTGTAGCACACTTAGTGCTGCCACACAGTGACCTGAAGTGAAGTGCACCTCTTGCCAACCCACAGATTTAAAAGCTTTTAGATATACTACACTACTATTTCACTCTGCTACAATTTCATTTTGTCCATGTGGAAATGAAAAATGAAAAAAACACATTACGAGCCGATGAGTGTTTCCCAGTGTTCTGCTATGGCTACAATGTATACTGCAGCATTACACTAACGCACAAAAGCACTGAAAGGCCCAATGTCCCTCCCTCCTTCACTGAATGGACCTATTTGTTCTTTCATCAGACAACATCCCATTCATTTCCTGGTGGGGGCAAGAGTTGGGTGTGAGGAAGCAGACTAGCCTGTAGATTCTGCAAACTGTCTTTCCCACCTCCCTGGCAGATTGCATGCTCAATTACAGCTGCTTTTTGGAGGTACATGTTCGTTACAGCATATACACAACACCCCTGCTAAGCGGCACACTGGGCAAGACATATGCACTCTTAAAGTGTCATCAGTGCAGCAAACTAAGCTGCCTGGCACCCCAATGGGTGAGCCTGTGTCAGACACTCATTCCCATTCTCCTCAACCTAGCTCCACCCTAATAACTTTCTAGAGAAGATCTTGACGGTATTCTCACTCTCTTTTTAAGCTGTGCTACTATTAGTGTACTGTGTAGTCTACTTCTCTATGAAGACGCCAAACAACTTATCCATTGCCCATCTCCTGCAATTCTCTTTCAAACAAAAACACAAGACAAGAAGAGTTAAGGCAATAAGCAAATGCAGTTAGCTGCAATCATTTAATGATGGCTTGTAAAACCGTTCTTAAAAAATGTTGACATTTATAATCAATCTTTCTCTTCGGAACAGCTCTGAGCGCATTAACAATCAAGTACTTGATAAAAAAAGCATGAGTGAAAAAAAATCTTACAGAAAAACATGCTCTGTGGGAGTGATTACTTCTACAAAATAGCAAACCCTTATCTAACAAAAATAAACTGGACTGGATCAGTGTTAGGAACCACATTTGTTGTGTCTTTTGTCTTTTCCCGGTTAGGGGTCACCACAGCGGAACTCCGATCCGCTAATGATTGGCAGTTGATTTTTATGTACAGAGTTACCAGCTCTGATGCACAACCTTCAACGAAGGTACGCCCATTCACGCATGTCTCCACGCAGAAGACGTTCTAGTTGAGAATCAAACCGGACAGCGTCTAACTGTGAGGTGACAACTCTACCGCAGCACCACCACTTATTTTAGAGATTTAAATAGTTACATTTTCTCTTCCAAATTAACATACAAGAACAAACTAAACACCAAGTGAAAACCAGAGCAAACTGCTTTTATTGTAAATGTTGATATAAATACATATACAAAAATAACAAATTGCAATGACTGCCAGAAAAAGAGATGACAACTGTTCTCACTGTCAATTAGGTGACAGCTAGAGCAGCAGTATAGTCACGAGTAGTGCTTTTTACTAATTAAAAAACTAAAACTACCTAGTCTAACAATTTGGGGTTAAAAAATGCTCTGTTCCTATTTTTAATCTAATTCTTGAGGAGACAACAGATTTGTTTAGACCCAGATCTTTTCCTTAACTCAGTATAATCAAATGAGGTAAGTGGATCACATTTCACCCACTTTAATATTGTGGGTCTATGAACAAAATAAGTCTTTTTAAGTGACATATGTAAAATACATGAACAATGCTGCAAAAAATATTGCTTTTAGCCTTATTTTGGTTAGTTATGAAACAGGATTAAGTTCATAGGTTAGTACTAGGCTAACTACCCTTGCGAGCTATTTTAAGCCTAGCCAATTATCCCTTGTGAGATACAAACACAAGGGTTTGAAAGGCAAACACCTTAACCATTAGGCCACCCTCTAATAGCTTATATTTGCTACTGGCATCAAGGGTTACACATTCTGCCAACAGCAAACATGTCTGAATGAGCATTCTCTAAATCTGAACTACTGTACAAAAAGTCTTGATGAAAATATGTATTATGGGCATTTATAAATTAACATTTCATACGAAAAATGACAGGAGAAAGTGCAGCACATATTTGAATTAATGAAATGCATGAAGATGTACAGGTAATGCATAGTCTTCAGTCATCTTCAGAATCTGAATCGTATGCTTTTCCTCTGATTGTTTTTTTCTCTATTTTAAATATGCCTGTCCCAGGCTTTTTTGAAGTCTGAAATGGAGGCTCCATCAAATTTCCACTAAACAAACAAACAGAATACATATCATTGCC
The DNA here is from genome assembly GCF_019279795.1 of Protopterus annectens. Classification (NCBI taxonomy): domain Eukaryota; kingdom Metazoa; phylum Chordata; order Ceratodontiformes; family Protopteridae; genus Protopterus; species Protopterus annectens. The sequence continues at coordinate 1,329,107,151 of NC_056735.1, forward strand.
AGGGTACAATAATTTCAGAGCACTAAAAATACAAAAAATTAGTTAAGCACACAGAGTTTTGTAAATACATTTAAAAATAAAACAGATCATGCACAAGGCTTGCTATATACTATATAAACAAAACATTCACAACATTCTCCTTCAGATTCTGAAAAGTGCTAAACTCCTTCAAGAATAAAAAGTCAGTTTAAGTAGGCATTGTGTTAGTCCAGAGTACAGCATTTCTACTTAAACATAAAATACAAAGCTAAAATAACAACACTATTAGTTTAATTCAACTTCCTGAAGAACAATTCAAACTTAAGTAGGATAAAATAAAAAAAACAAAGCTGTCAAAGTTTAGACTGATGGAAACAACTGAAATGAAAAACAAAACTAATGCAAAAAAATTTAGTGTCAGACAACACTCATCAAAATACTGGTTAAGGCCTATGATAAAACAGTGGAGGGTAGTCACAAAGCTGTACAATACATCAAAATACAGAAGTACATGACATGAAAGAAAAACAGTGGAATATAAAAGGGAGAGCAGGTGAAAGTTGTGGAATGACAGTCTGTCTTACTGAAACCAGTTTTGTACAAACCCACAAAAAAACTCTTGCAACAAGGTAGTACTAGATTCTGAACTTTTGGACAAGGGCTAAATATGCTGTTTCACTGCCACAGGAGGAGCATGTACAGTCTGAATCAGTCCATCTTTCTCCTCTCATCCAAGCAGCTCTACTAAGGACTACCAACAGAAAAACACACCAGAAAAACACACTGAAATGACACAAAGGAACTGAATAGGAGGAAATTAGCGTTGTTTCTTTTAATATCAGAACTCTACTAAAGACAAGAAAAGGAAAGATCTAAGGTAACTGTCATAGCTCCATGTTGGTCAAGGCAGAAAAGGAATGGTCTAAGTTAACTGTGATGGCTCCATGTTGGTGAAAGCAAATTTGGTTCTCTCTCTCTCTCTCTCTCCTGTTAAAAATAAAATAAACTGTACTGTCTCTGCCCCTTCGCAGAAATGATTTGATCTAACCTCAAAATGTTCTGATTGCATGAACAGATAGGACTAATCTTCTTCACTACAGGACCACTTAAGCCCTGGGACTCATGCTACAAATCACACTCCTAAATTCCCACACAGCCCTTCTATAAAACATACAGTTTTTCCAGCATAAGAGTGAGTACAACTTGTTCAATCATTCCAAATCACTCTGAAGTTTTAACATTTTTTTTTTGGTTATTTAGACTGGATTCATTCTACTGTGCTTTTTAGTATTTTGTTTTTTTTTTGCTTTGATTTTTACATGGTCAAGTTTTCAAGCCTGGTCTTTCTTATTTTTGGGTTCCCTAACTAACTACCATTTGCAGTAAAATGATTTCTTAAACGAAACACCTCAAATGCTTACCATGCTTAGAGTTCTCCCATAACATTAAGACACTGACACAGGTTTCTTGTTCTTGCTGAGGGCGTGGTTGAGACTTGAGAGGTATGGTTGGGAACAAAACCATAACGGTGATGGCACGAGGACCGAAACAATAACCAAACTTCTTTAATGTACACTTTTATTTTCATCAATGTCATCTTACGTCTTCAGAACTAAAAAAGTACAGTTTTGTACCTACCATAAATGTAGATGTTCGAGTGTACACCATGCTGCAGTCATCACACTTGGGTTATCCTGTCGTCAGGCGGTCCCGCAGTCGGCTGGAATTCCAAAGTCTTGGTCCGGCGTCGGTTGCTGTTGCTTCTTCCCTGACGTCAGTGTGCCAAAGGTATATATAATGCAACAGACGCCATTTTATTCAGTTTTTCTTGCCCAAGATGTCAGGTGCCCCCAAAAAGGTGGTCAGTAATTAGTACCAAACTGAGTAAACTTGCACAAACACAAAATCCCTTCAGCTACAAGAAAATACACCAGGAAGGTATTGAAGAGATTTAGCCAGTAGGTCAGAGGGGATGGAGGGAGGGTAACCTGGACTGCAGCAGGGTGTACACTCGAACATCTACATTTATGGTAGGTACAAAACTGTACTATGTTCATCGTGTTACCCTGCTGCAGTCATCACACTTGGGTTGAATCCCAAAGCTAAGGATGGGTGGAGGTATCAGAGGGTTAGAGGAGGCTAGAAGGCCCTGCAGAACTGCAGTGGCGAAGCCCGCCCTGGTCTTAGAGTAAAGTGGCAAGGGATAGTGTTTGGTAAAGGTGTGTACTGAACTCAAGTTGCAACTTCCAAAATCTCCTTGGTTGGAACCCCCCTGAGAAAGGCTGTAGAAGTAGCTGTTGCCCTGGTAGAGTGGGGCCTAATGGTAGCAGGAACTGGTTTACCATGATGGGTGTAGCAAAAACGTATGCAATGGCCTATCCATTTGGAAATGGTTTGCTTTGATATAGCCTTCCCTTGAGAAGCTGTAGCATAGGATACAAAGAGCTGGTCAGATTTTCTGAAAGCCTTAGTTTTGTCCAAGTAGTAACGAAGTTGCCTGTGAATGTCCAAGGAATGCAGGGGTCTCTCACCTTTGTTCTGTGGATTTGGGAAGAAGGTGGGTAAGTGGATGGTTTGATTTAAAGCCACACTGGAAACCACCTTAGGCATAAAGGAAGGATTAGTTCGTAGAGAAACTCGGTCTTGATGAAAAATGAGGAAAGGTTCCACTGCCATTAGTGCCTGTAGCTCTGAGACTCTTCTAGCTGAAGTTATTGCTAGCAGCAGGGCAGTCTTTCATGATAGGAACTGAAGATCTGCAGAGAAAGCTGGTTCAAAGGGAGGTAGCATTAGTTTTTCCAGAACAAAATTGAGGTCCCATGTTGGTGTAGGTGCTCTCCTGCGTGGTCTAATGTTTTTTGCCCCTCTGAAGAACTGCCTTAGAAGTGGATGCGAAAATAAGGGTGGATCCGTGTTGTAGTGGGCCGAAATAGCTGAAGCATGGATTTTAATGGAGAGAAAGAAAGTCCTTTGTGCAACATCTCAGTTAAATATTGTAGAATGTGAGGCATGTGAGGCTGAATTGTGTCTTGGCCTTTAGATTGGTTCCAGGCACAAAACCTTTTCCATTTGTCCGAATAAGCCTTCCTGGTGCTTGGCCTCCTAGCTTCCAGAATAACATCCATAACTGCTTGGGAAAGAGGAGCTGGCTGGATGCTTAGTTGATTTGCCATGCAGCCAGATTTAAGGTTTTGAGCTGGCTGTGAAGAATCTGATTGTTTTGTTGTGTGAGTAAATGGGAAATTTGTGGTAATATCCATGGTGGGCCGTGGGCCATATTCCTCAATAGCGGGTACCAGTGCTGGCTTGGCCAGTCTGGGGCTATGAGAATCAGTCGTGGTCTCTTCCTTTTTGACTTTCAGAAGTACATTTGTGAGGAAAGGCAATGGAGGGAAGGCATATACTGTCAGGTTTTTCCAACTGAAAGAGTGTGTCCACTTTCCACGCTTGATGAAGTGCCCTTGTACAAAATTTTGTTAGTTGATAGTTTTGAGGGCTGGCAAACAGGTCTATGTCTGGAAGGCCCCATTTTTGAGTTATCACTGTAAATACTTGTGGATCTAGTTTCCACTCGTGGGGATCCATGATGTTTCTGCTGAGGTCGTCTGCCAATGTATTCTTCTGTCCTGGCAGGAATTGAGCTTGTAACTGAACTTGGTAAGCCAGAGCTGTGTTCCATAAGGTCATTGCTTGCCTGCACAGAGGGTAGGAGTGAGTACCCCCTTGTTTGTTTATGTACCACATTACTGTGGTGTTGTCCGTCTTTATTGTCAGTTGTCCTGGATGTAATAGATCCTTGAAGGCTGTCAGAGCTTTCTATACAGCTAGCATCTCTTTTTGATTGATGTGCAGATTCCTTTGATTTGCAGTCCATACGCCTTGAACGCACTGTCCTGCCATGTGAGCCCCCCAGGCGTAATCTGATGTATCTGTTGTGATAGTTTGCCTGGCCGGGGGCAAGGTGAAAGGCTGACCCTTGTTGAGGTGACATGCCTGTGACCACCATAGAAACTCCTGTTGTAGGCAGGGAATGAGAGATATCATTGTGTCCAAGCTGTGGCTATGTTGAGACCATATGCTTTTTAGGTACCACTGTAATTTCCTCATATGCAGCTTTACAAATGGTATTAGTAGTATGCAAGATGCCATGAAGCCCAAGGCCTGCAGAATTTTTCTTGCAGTTAATTGGGCCTTTGTTGCCAATGTTTTGAAATATTGAGTCAGATGTAGTTTGTCTGGTGTCAGATAAGCCTTCTGGGCCACTGTATTCAAGCTGGCACCCAGGAATGTCATATTTTGTGAGGGTACTAGTTTTGACTTCTTTTCGTTTACTGTGTACCCCAGGCAATTTAGTAGATGTTTCACAAAAGCCAGATGATGTAATAGAATGCCCTTGCTTTCTGCAATGGATGAGGCAGTCGTCCAGGTATGGGTATATTTGAATTCCTCTTTGTCTGCAGTATGCAATTACTGGTGCCAGGCATTTTGTGAAGACTCTGAGTGCAGTAGATAAGCCAAAGGGCAGTGCAGAGAATTGGTAATGGGTTGAACCTGCAATGAAACGGAGGTATCTTCTGCAACTTTGTCTGATAGGGACATGCAGGTATGCCTCCTTGAGGTCCAACATTACTAGCCACGCTTCCTTGCCCAACATGGGAAGAAGCTGCTGTAGTGTTAGCATCTTGAATTTGGGTACTTGCAAGTAAGTGTTTAGAACTGAAAGGTCCAGAATTGGTCTCTCTGGGCACTAGAAAGAGTCTTGAGTAAAATCCTTGACCTTGCTCTCGAGTAGGTACCAGTTGAATGGCTCTCATGTCCATGAGAGCTATAATTTGTTTTTGTGCCTCTGCCCATTGATTTTGTGGCAGGTTTGGCATTCCTCTTTTCATTGGCAAGGTGTGAAAATGGAATCTGTATCCTCGTAAAATTATGTCTAGGACCCATTTGTCCTTTGTGACAATGTGCAGTTGTCTGAAAAAAGTGTGAGTTTTCCTCCCAAGGGGGCTGCCAAGAGAGTGTTGCTTGGCCAGATGAGGTGCAAGTCATTAAGTTTGCCTTCTGGCAGATTGGGACCTGTCTTCTCCTCCCTTCTGTGTTGTAGTGCCCCATTGGCGAGGTTTGTAGTGGGCTTGTGGTTGTCCTCTGCCCCTTGGGCGTCTGTATTTACTCCTCTGTGGTTTGTCTGTAGCTGGAAAGGACCAATTTTTTGTTGGCCAGTTTCTGCTGAAGCAAGGGGGCTGTACCTGTAGGAAATCTTTGACTGTCTGCATAGATTTTGCCTTATCCTCCATTTTCTTCAAGACTTCTTCTGCTTTAACTCCAAAAAGAACATCCTGCTGTAAGGGAGCATCTAGAAGTTTTGCTTTAACATGATCAGGTAGAGTTTGTTCCTTTAACCAAGCATGCCTACGTATAACAGGCCCAGTGACAGCTGCTCTGCAGGAGGCCTCCAAAGAATCAAACCCACATTGTAAGGTATGTTTGCCCGCCTGTTCAGTGGCATGCAACAGATCCTGCATTTCTTTCAATTTAGGTTGTTGAGGGAGAGTGGTCAGTTTTTTGCTTTAACTGAGAGATTAGAAATTGCTGATACTTAAGCATGTGAAATTGGCAATTTAGTGCCCTCATAGCTAGAGTGGCTGAGGTGAAAACCTTTTTCCCCCCACCTGTCTAGTGCTCTGGAATCCCTCTCAGAAGGTACAGGATTTTTAGCCATAGAAGCCTTAGCCCCCTTGGGACCCTGGGAGATTGTCTCTGGGTCAGCAACAGAGCTTTTGTAAAGAAATTTGTGGGAATCAGGCACTCTATAATATCGGTCAGGCTTAGCCAGAGCAGGAGGTAGAGAATCAGGGTTAAAACTGGATTCTAAGTAAACATCATCCACAATGTCTAAAACTGGTGGGATGGCAAGTGGTCTGTGTTGGGGGAGTAAAAGAAACTCTCTGAGCCTTTTCTTCGAGTCAGAGTAGTCCTGACCTTCCCAGTGAAAATGTTCCCTCATAGTGTGTAACGTTTCCCCAAAGGAGTAGTCTTCAGGAGGAGAAGCTGAGGGAATAGAATCCTCAGCATCAGAATCTTCATAAGGGGAGAATGAGTAATCTTGGCCCTCAGAGGAGTCTGAAGAAATGGACACTTGTTCAGAGGATGCATAATCTTCCTCTTGTCTAGGCCTTTTGTCAGGAGGGGGCTGGGAACCCCTGATTAAAGTGATCAAATCTTCAGCCATTTTGAGCATCTGTTTCTTAGGCATGGGGCCTTGAACAGGGGACTGAAGTGCAGTCTTTTTAGATTTAATAGGAGTCTTCGCCTTAGAATACGATTTAATAGTGAGCGTCGTCGGTCTGAAAACTCCTTCAGAAACCGATGGCGTTTCTGCAGCACTGACATCTTTTTCAGCAATGTCGTCGGTAGGGCCTGAACTAAATGGCTGCGTCGGCCTGGTACATTCCGTCAAAAATTCTGAAGCGGTCTCGGGTTCCAGATCTGCGGTAGTCAGGGGCTGCATTGGAGCCTTACCGAGGACCAGAGAACCGGAGACCGGACCAGCAGAGGCCTCGGAATCTGGCTTAGGCCTGGGCTGTCTGTCCTTATCCTTGCGTTTTTTGTGCACGCCGGTAGTCGGTTGCTCTGACGGCATGGTGTAGTTAAATTTCCTACCATAGTGTCGTGCGAAACCAAAGCGTCTTTTAATAGTACGCTTACCTAGCACAAAAACGACAACTAGTGATGTCGTGGTCTCGGCCTAGGCAAGGTATGCAATAAGAATGAAAATCCTTATGAGGTATTTGCTTCCCACAAGAAATACAATTGTTAACATTTTCTGACATCAGTCTGAGGCAAGAAAAGTTTCCCCAACAGGGTACTTAGCTTTATAGAAGATTTCAGTCTGAAATTCGAATTCGAAAATCTCAGTAGTCGGCCGACCAGCACTTGTGAACTGCTTCTGCTTCGGGCATCGCGCGGCAAGAAAGACTGGAGAAAATAGCGTCGGTTGCATTATATATACCCCTGGCGCACTGACGTCAGGGAAGAAGCGACAGCAACCGACGCCGGACCAAGACTTTGACATTCCAGCCGACTGCGGGACTGCCTGACGACAGGATAACCCAAGTGTGATGACTGCAGCAGGGTAACACTATGAACATCAGCACATAAAAACTTCTCTACTTGTATATACTTGCTCAGTAACACTTCATTACATCACACCATTAACCAATCTCCATTTAAAGTGTCTCAGTGAAATTTAAAATACATCATAAACCCCTAAAAAACATTATTTATTTACATATAATTTTCTATATTTCAAAAAACATTTAATATTAATAACTTCATTCAGACTTTAGTGTTTTATCTGCCTGAAGTTGTTTCTACCACCAGGTTTCTCTCTGTACTAAAAAAAAATTCTTAAAAAACTCCCCTTGCATCTAGCTTTATTTCTAAGACTGAAAAATTATTTTTTTTCTAGTCTAGAGACAGCTTTGCTGTATCCAGGACTGTATGTAAGCTTCTGAGCCCTCCAAGCCTGGTTGTGTTGGAGGGAAGCCTTCTAGCTCATCAGTTGGAGTAGTAAGCACTAGGTAGCCTATCTACCACAAGAGGAGTAGTTACTGGCCCAGAAAGTGAAGTTTATTGGCCGTTTGGGCAGTTTATTTTTCCATATCTTTCAACTTATGGTTTAAAAGCCCGCATTTGCACTTGTTTCTCACCTTTCCTGTAACTAGTCTAGTCCAGATACAGATTTGCTGTATCTAGGACTGTTTGTAAGCTTCTGAGCCCCCCAAGCCTTTGTGTCGGAGGGTAGCCTTCTAGCTTGTCAGTGGGAGTGGTAAGGTAGCCTATCTACTACAAGAAGAGTGGTTTCTGGCCCAGAAATTGTAGTTTATTGTCCGTTTGGGCAGTTCATAGATTGGTACTAGGCTATCTGCCCTAGGGCCTATACAAGCCTAGCCATAACAATTCCCTGGCTATTTCTTCCCGCAACATTTACTTCCCTGGATCCCTGTCTAGCAGGGGGACTGACGTGATCCCTGGGGTAAATTTCCTATCTCCCATCCAGTCAAGGTTCCTTTTGAAGAGGGCCAAGGAGGCACTCTGCTTGGCATGTATGGGCAGTCTATTCCAGAGTATGGGGAGTCTCTGGGTCAGGAACCTATCCCTCCAGCATGTTTTGTTTATTGTGATGACAAGGATTAGGTCCCTGGAGTGTGTGGCTCTGATAGATTGGGATTTCTTTAAGTGTAGCATGTTCAACAGCTCTGGGTTTGACATAGCCTTGTATGTTAAACACAGATTGCCTCCGTGTAGACGATATGAGACAGAGTATAGCTGGAGTTTTTTTTATTTGGTCAGCATAGGGCATCTGTTTTAGGCCTGTGATTCTTTTAGTGAGGTGTTTCTGTGGCCTTTCCAGTTGTTGCAGATGTCTTGTGAGGTACATACCAAATGGGGCACTGTAATCTATGATGGGTCTAATGAGAGATGACTACAGTGAGACAATGACCTCCTTTTTTCTGGATGAAAAGCCCTTAGTGTTGAGATGCGCCACATAGAAGGATTTCCTGACTGTTGTGGCGATGTGGTTATCGAAGGCGAGACCACTGTCCACCTGTGTTCCTAAGTCTCTTATCACACTTTTGGTGCTTAGTGTACTGCCACCTATGTGGTAATTCATGGGTACATGTTTTTTCCCAAAGGGGATAACTATACAATTCTTGGCACTGAGCTTGAGCAGATGGCTCTGGCACCAAACATCTGTTTCTATAAGGCCCTTTTGTAGAATATCCATATCACTTGGGGATTCAATAATGGCTTCCAGTTTGTAGTCATCTGCAAACTTTGTTAGCCAGAGTCCTTTAGTGTTGGCCTTCACTTCAGAGAAGTAGATGCCAAACAAGAGCAGTCACAGGACTGAACCCTGAGGTTGTCTGGAGCTGGATTTGGAGTCAGCTACTTTTACAGTGTAGGTTCTGTCAGTAAGCCATTTGGCAAACCATCGAGTGACGTAGGGATTTATGCCCAGCTTAATCTATGACCCTAGAGTGGGGGATGGTGTCGAAAGCCTTGGTGAGGTCCAGATAGGCTGTGTGGACTGCCTTACCCTCGTCCATGGCTCTGGAGACTGATTTGAAGAAGTCAATCAGGTTCAGGAGACACAATCGGCCCTTCACGAACCCAAACTGGGTGGGGTCCAGTGTTTGAAGGTTGCCAATGTCTTTGTGTACAAGTTCCATGATAATACGTTCCATGGCCTTGCAGATCAGGCTCGTCAAACTAATGGGATGGTAGTTCCCAGGATCCAAGGTAGATCCCCCCCTTGTGGAGTGGGATAAAGTACAGTTTTGTACCTACCATAAATGTAGATGTTCGAGTGCTAATACAGCTGCAGTCATAACAGATGGGTTCTCCTGCCGTCAGGCGGGTCCTCGGTCGGCCGAATTCCAAAGTCTAGGTCCAGCGTCGGTTGTCGTCGCTTCTTCCCTGACGTCAGTGCGACAGGGGTATAAAGGAACCAGCCAACGCCATTTTCTTCAGTTTTTCTTGCCCCAGCTGTCAGGTGCCCCCAGAAGGAAGGCAATACATAAATTTGTGTAATAAAGCAATGCAATATAATCAAAATACAGTAGTTGCAAGCAAATACACCATAAATGAATACCCCAATCAGGTTGTATGAGGAGGTGTTAGCCAATAGGCCTGTCCCAAGAGGGGAAGGAGGGAGGGAAACCTGGACTGCAGCTGTATTACCACTCGAACATCTACATTTATGGTAGGTACAAAACTGTACTATGTTCATCGTGCATACAGCTGCAGTCATAACAGATGGGTAGAATCCCAAAGCTAAGAAAGGGGTGGTAGGCACTAGGTGGAACTAGGAGGAGCCAGGATGCCCTGCAAGACTGCAGTGGCAAAGCCTGCTCTAGTTTTGGAGTATAATGGTAGGTGGTAGAGCTTGGGGAAGGTATGCACAGAACTCCAAGTGGCTGCTTCCAAAATATCTTTGGTAGGAACTCCTCTGAGGAAAGCTGCAGAGGTAGCTGTGGCCCTTGTGGAGTGAGATCTGATGCCTGTAGGTACAGTTTTGCCATGAAAAGAATAGCAAAAGCGTATGCAGTGGGCTATCCATTTTGAGATTGTCTGTTTGGAAATTGGCTTTCCTTGAGCTCCTACAGCATAGGACACAAAGGGATGTTCTGATTTTCTGAAAGGCTTTGTTCTGTCCAAATAATAACGCAGTTGTCTGTGGATGTCCAAGGAATGTAGTAATCTCTCCCCTTTGTTTTGAGGATTAGGATAAAAGGTAGGTAAGTGTATGGCCTGATTCAAAGCTACCCTGGATACCACTTTAGGCATAAAGGACGGGTTGGTTCGTAAGGAAACTCTGTCCTGATGGAAGATGATAAAAGGCTGCACAGCATGACAGCTTGTAGTTCTGAAACTCTACGAGCTGAGGTAATAGCCAGAAGGAAAGCTGTTTTCCAGGACAAATATTGCAAATCTGATGAGGCAGCTGGCTCAATGGGAGGCAAGGTCAGTTTTTCCAGAATGAAATTGAGATCCCAAGCAGGTATTGGTTGTTTCCTTGGGGGTCTTAGATTCTTAGCCCCTCTGAGGAGCTGTCTTAAGAGAGGGTGAGAGAATAAGGGTGGATCAGTGTTGCATTCTGCAGAAATGGCTGAGGCATGGATTTTGATGGAGGAGAATGAAAGTCCACTGCTTAGCAGCTCAGCTAGATACTGTAGTATTTGAGGTAAATTCAGTTTTCCAGGATTCTGGCCCTTTTTCTCATTCCAGACACAAAACCGTTTCCATTTTGCGGAGTAAGCTTTTCTAGCTGACGGCCTTCTGGCCTCCAAAATGACATCCTGCACATCCTTGGAGAGTAGGGTCTGTTGTGATGCTAAGGAATCTTCCATGCAGCTAGATTGAGTGTTTTTAGCTGGCTGTGAAGAGTTTTGAAGCTGTGCTGAGTCAGGAGAAGAGGCATTAGAGGCAGGGTCCATGGTGGGGAATGCGTCAGGCTCCTCAGGAGTGGGTACCAGTGTTGTCTTGGCCAGTCTGGAGCAATGAGAATCATCTTTGGTCTGTCTGTTCTGGTTCTCAATAGAACTTTGGGCAGCAGAGGAAGAGGTGGGAAGGCATAAACTGTCATTGATGTCCAACTGAAAGAGAGAGCGTCCACTCTCCAGGCCTTTGGATGGAAAATCCTTGAGCAGAATTTTGTCAATTGGTGATTTTTGTGGGAGGCAGAGATATCTATGTCTGGCCTTCCCCATGCTTAGATTATTTCTGTAAAAACTTTTGGATGCAACTTCCATTCGTGTGGGTCTGTCATATTTCTGCTTAGGTTGTCGGCCAGCGTGTTTTCCTTGCCTGGCAATTACTGTGCTTGTAGTTTGATTTGTAAGTCCATGGCCATGTTCCAAAGTGACATGGCCAGTCTACATAGGGGGTATGAATGTGTTCCTCCCTGTTTGTTTATGTACCACATAACTGTGGTGTTGTCCGTTCTTATCAATAGTTGACCTGGTTGCAGAATTAAAGCTA
>NC_056735.1:1329119170-1329229170 GCF_019279795.1 Protopterus annectens
AATCCTGACCTCAGAAGCAAGGTATGCAAGGTTTCCCCAAATGAATAATCCTCAGGAGGAGAAGCAGATGGTATAGACTCCTCTCCATCAGAATCCTCATAGGGAGGTATAGATAATTCCTGATCAGAACAGGAATCAGAAGAAATAGAAACCTGATCTGAAGATTCATAATCAGTGTCTTGCCTAGGGCCTCTTATCTGGAGGCGGATGGGTACCCCTGATCAAGGTAATAAGGCCTTCAGCCATTTGATTATCTGTTTTTTAGGCATAGAGGCCTGTGCATGTGACTCATGCATCGGTCTTTTAGTTTTGCAAGTTGCTTTTGTCTTTGGTTTTGTAGCTGTCGTCGGTTTGATATACAAATGTTGAGGTCTGAATACACCCTCAGAAGCCAGTGCCTGCTCAGCGGCTCTGGACCCATCCGAGGGAGATGCATCTGTCGGTCCAATACCTTGAGTATCTTGCGGTATGCCGGACTCCACATGGTGTCGGTAGAGGCCTGCGACTCGAAGGTAGCGGGTATCAGGGGCTGCGAAAGCGCCTCACTGAGTACCGGCGATCCGGCGACTGGGCTTAGGAGAAGCTTCGTCGGTTTTGGATCTCGACTGCCTTTCTCTGTCCTTTTCTTTGCATTTTTTATGTACTCCGGTAGTCGGATTGCTATCAGACGACATTCCTGGGTAGTTAAATCTGTTTCCAAAATAGTTTGAGGCAAAAATATACAGACGCTTAATAGTGCGTTGGTTAAATCTAGCACAAAACTGACAGCCAAGGCACGTTGTGATCAGGGCTTAGGCAAGGAATACAGTATAAATTAAATCCTTATGAGGTATTTGCTTCCCACAAGTAATACAATTATTAAAATTTTTCTGACATCTGTATGGAGCAAAAAAAAAGTTTTCCCAACGGGGTACTTAGCTTTAGTGAAGACTTTGGTTCTGAAACTCAAACTTGAATATTTCAGCAGTCGGCTGACCGGCACTTGCAAAATGCTTCTGCTTCAGGCACCGCACGTCAATAAACACTAAAGAAAATGGCGTTGGCTGCATGTTTTATATCCCTGACGTCATGGAAGAGGAGACAGCAACTGGCGCAGGACCCAAGACTTTGGAATTCAGGCCGACTGAGGGCAACCTGCTAGCAGATTACCCAAATGTAATGACTGTAACAGTGAAACACGAAGAACATCAATGGCCTTAAGCTCAATGCAAAAAAATGTGTTGTCATCCCTTCGGGGAAAACCCGGTTCCCATGAATTACCACACTGATTGTAGTCCACTGAACACAGAAGGTGTTATAAGAGATTTGGGAACACAGGTTGACAGCAGCCTCTCTTTTGAGCACCACACTGCCACTGTGGTCAGAAAGTCCTTCTATGTGGCACATCTCATTACTCAGGGTTTTGCATCCAGGAAGAAAGAGGTCACTGTCGCCCTCTACTCTTCCCTCATCAAGGCCAATCATAGAGTACAATGCCCCATTTGGCATGTACCTCACTAGACACCTGCAACAACTGGAGAGGCCGCAAAAGTACCTCACAAAGAGGATCCTAGGCCTTAAACACTTGTCCTATATGGACAGACTCAAAAAACCCCAACTATTCTCTGTCTCATATCACCTACTTAGAGGCGATCTCTACCTGACATACATAGTCATGTCTGATCTAGCTCTGTTAGAAATGCTACATCTAAAGAAATCATGTTCCCTCCACGCCACATGCTCCAGTGACCTCAACCTCATTACCACAATCAACAGAACGTGCTGAAGGGACAGGTTCATAACCCAGAGATTACCCTTGGTATGGAACAGACTTCCCATACATGTCAGAGAACCTCACTGGCCCTCTTCAAGATCAACCTTGATGAGTGGATGGGAAATAGAAAATTCACCCCGGGGTTCACTCCAGTGGCTCTACTCGACAGACACACTGGGAACTAAGGTCTGGTGGCAAGATGTCAAGAGTAATCCTATGGGCTAGGTTTGTAAAGGCTCCAGGGCCATTAGCCTAGTACACACCTATGAACCTATATGTATCACACTCAACTGTGGGCCTGTATAAAGTGCTTTTCTGATCTCTATTTTTGATGATATAATCTCATCCTTTCATGCAATGATCTAGTAGTCACCCCGATATAAAAACTAGAACACCCACTGCATAAACAAACATATACAACCCCTTTTGTTTTAATGGTGGCATGTCCTGGTACGTTTATAGTGCTGCGATAACTTAATATATTGATAAATGGACTTTCTAATATACATCTGCAGTAACTGCAGCATCCGCATTTGTACATACCTTGCTTTTTTCTGGGTGTACAACAAATTTGGTATATACTTGGTGTAATCCCATTTAAACATTTTTTTCAAATTATAATTAATATAAATGAAACTGGATTTACTACCTACGACCTCAAACAAGTCTTTATTCCCTTCTAAGACCTTCAAGTTTTCTATTATTGTCCTAGTTTCTTTACTGTCTACTGACATTTCCAAATTACAAGTTACTCTATGACGTTGTTCACCCCCCCCCCCCCCCCAACATTGCATTATTTCTAAATGGTGCCTTTAACATAGCGGGATCTCTCTCATATCTTTTACTATAAAGTTCATCTGTTAATTTCATAAGTTCACTTTTATTATACTATCTAGCAGTAAACATCTCTCAGTTTTTTTATAAATTCTTCTTTTGGGACTTCATTACTAGTCATCCGACTACACCTTATTAACTGACCTCTTGGTATATTTTCTCTCATAAACAGTGGATGATTACTTTTATTATGTAGGTAACTGTTTACAAATTGTCTCCTTACAGTGTATTTTACTTTCAAAGACATTTGTTTCATTCAAATTAACATCTAAAAAAGTTCAAGTTTATTCCTTTGCCTCCCAAAGTTCTTTCGGCTTTTCCCGGTAAGGGGTCGCCACAGCGGAACTCCGGTCCACTAATGATTGGCAGTAGATTTTTATGGTGCCAGCTCGACACCAAACTTTCAATGAAGGCACGCCCATTCTATGCATATCTTTCGAACGCCACTCGACTGCGTGAACCTCAAATTCAAACTTAACATTAATCATATTTATAAAACTTATTACTGGATTACCATCTTCTACAATAAAAAAACAAATCATCCACAAATCTATTATAATAACACACATTAAATATTTCACAGACTTTTTTCAATTCCGTACATTCCCACCATCCTATCACAATATTAACAAAAGAACATGAAGCGGGTGACCCTATAGCTACACCTTTCAACTGTTTAAAATATTTATCTCACAAAAAAAAATTTTGATCAATAACACATCCAACATTTCACAGTACAAATTAACCTGATGGTTAGGGATGGTGGTAAACTTATTTAGAAAGTTTCTCACATATTCTATACTGAATTCATGTGGTATTGAAGTAAAAAGTGACACATCTATTGTAAAAATAACATGTTTGTCACTTTTAAAACCAAAACTAGTGAGAAAGATTCTCAATTTATCCAAGAAGTCCCACAAATCTTTAATATATGATTTAAGTCATTGTGTTATAGGATTTAACTAAGGCAATTCCTTCAGTAATATAGTTTGGAGAGGAGACTATGGTGACTATGGTTCGAAAGGGGGCTTTGGTCCTTGTGGATTTTTGGTATTCCAAACAAGGTCCTAATAGTAGGTTTTTCCATAAAAAAAAATTATAAATATCAAAGTTTAACTGCTTATTAATAAGACTGTCATATAAAAACATGTATTTCTTTGAATTTTCTTTGCATGTCAGCTAAACTAATCTTTTGGTATTCTTCTGTATTACTTAACATTTTTAACATACTGTTAACATATTGGTCACCATTCATTACTAATAGTTCCCCCTCCCTTGTCACTTTTCATTACTCTGAGGTTCTGATTATTTTTTATTTCCAAACATTTTCTTTCATCAGTTGTCATATTCAAATATTTATAACGTTTACTTTTGCTAATACAGTTCTAATTTCAGTCTCACAGATGACTTCAGACACTTTCAATGTATTTAAAAGGGTCGGATTAAAACGAAGGTTTTTACAAACTTAACACTGGTCTGCACATTATGTAATAAAAAATTCAAATGTAACTTTCTAGTCTATTGTTTCAGTTCCCAAAGAGTTTGTACACAGTCCACCCTTCTTGTGGACACAAAATCAAGTCCAAGAGACAACACCTTAATATGGAATGAAGTTAAATAAAAGTCAAATAAGTTAAAAATACAAGTGCTGTCATTACCATTTCTATTTAATTGTCCGTTAATGATCCGGAAAGTGTCACCTCCCTGGTTCTCATGGCACCCCTCTCTAAGTTTTGAAATACAAACGTTTTAGGCTTAGCTCCATTCGTTTCATTAAATAGTCGTTCATGATTAATGAAGCAATTATCAGTTTCCCTCACCAGTTCAGTTCCTCTTAGGCTAGCTTTGTTTTAAGTACTGGATGCACTTATAGAATTACCACTGGAACTACTCTGTACATTCCGCCCCAACGGATTCATCGTAGCTGACTGACTTGTTTTACTCAGAGGCATTTAGCCGAAAATTACTGTTAGAAACAAAACTTCTTGTCGTTGTTTTTATTTTTGACCATAAAGTGAGAATAAGCTGCTGAATTTTCATAAACAGCTATATCCCTCACTAGCTTATGTTTACGTGTAATAACGGCTTGCTCATGTTGTTCAACATCACGAAGACAAGCAGAGTAATAAGCATTCTTACTGCTTTGAGTATACAATTGCTGATCTAATTTCATAATGTTCGCTCTTAAATTGTCCATAATCTTTTTTTATTATTGTCTATTAACAATGCTAGCAATTTTAAGCCAGTCTGGATGAAAAAATCAACCAGAACAATATAAAAAGAGTCAGTCACATTAATTCCCTTAGGGCATTTTAAAAATCTTAGTCCTTTAGGTACTATTTTCCGTTCAAGACATCTCTCCAGATATTTATTCTCCAAGTTCAAACTTCTGTATTTTTTCAACAGTCTGAACATTTTATCACAGGATTCTTTATATTTATTATTAATTCTGGACATGGTGTTAAAGCTAGAATAAGAAAATGGATCATGTCTGCTATTAGGAGCAGAAGCAACATCCACATATTGGATATTTTCATGCTGTTCTTGTTCATGATTAACTGTGATACTGGTCTCTGTATTCTGGTCAGTTCAATAACTGTCGCTCTATCGTCTTCAGAACTGATGGCCACCTCTTCATGTCTGCTGTTCATAGGTACCAATTTTAAGTTTTTATAAATGTCCAACACGATATTAAGTAAAAGTTGAATAACATCACCCTCGGCCATGAAAAACCAAACCATGAACTACAAGAACACTTTAGCGTAGTTAATTTTCACCTCTTTCATCTTACGACTTCTTCAGAACTAAAAACAGTACATAAAAACTTCTCTACTTATATATACACTTACTCATTAACACTTCATTACATCACACCATTAACCAATCTCCATTTAAAGTGCCTGAATGAAATTTAAAATGAATCATAAACCCATAAAAACATTACTTATTTACATATAATTTTCTATATTTCAAAAAACATTTAATATTAATAACTTCAATCAGTCCTGCTGTTTTATCTGCCTCTGCCCCCAGGTTTCTCTCATTCCAAAAAATTCTTAAAATCACCTCCCTTACATCTAGCTTAACTATTTCTAAGACCGAAAAAAGAAATGTTTTATATGTCCCACACTCAACTGAAAGATTCTCAATTTATCCAAGAAGTCCCATAAATCTAGAATATATGATTAAAGTCTTTGTGTTATACGATTTAAAACAGCATCTAACACTAAGGCAATTCCTTCAGTACACCCAGAAAAAGCAAGGCATGTACAAATGAGGCTGCTGCAGGTACTGCAGATATATATATATATTAGAAGATCCATTTATCAATATATTAAGTTATCCCAGCACTATAAAAGTGCCAGGACATGCCATTTGTAAAACAAAAGGGTTGGTATATGTTTGTTTATGCAGTGTTCTAGTTTCTATGTAGGAATGACTACTAGATTGTTACATGAAAGGATGAAAGAGAATTATTATAATATCAAAAATAGAGATCAAAAAAGCACTTTATGTAGGCACACAGTTGAATGCGGGACATATAAAAAATGTATTTTTTCAGTCTTAGAAATAGTTAAGCTAGATGCAAGGGGAGGTGATTTTAAGAATTTTTTTTAGAACAGAGAGAAACCTGGTGGCAGATGCAACTTCAGGCAGATAAAACACCAGAACTGAATGAAGTTATTAATATTAAATGTTTTTTGAAATATAGAAAATATGTAAATAATGTTTTTTATGGGTTTATGATATATTTCAAATTTCACTGAAGCACTTTAAATGGAGATTGGTTAATGGTGTGATGTAATGAAGGGTTAATGGGCAAGTATGGAAGTTATTATCTGCTGATTTTAGTTCTGAAAAAGTCAAAGATGAAAGCGGTGAAAATAAAAGTATATGCTAAAGAAGTTTGGTTATTGTTTCATTCCTCGTGTCATCACCAGTATTTTGGTTTTGTTTGTGCTTATTATACTGGTTGAAGTGTTCTTGTGGTATGGCTGGGAGTTGGAACAGATAACACTTTTAGGTCTCCAGTATGTTTTCAGCCATCTCCGCTGTTACAGTTGTTTCTCAGACATTCTAATGACCATGTCAAGGACCAGCAACTACAAGTATATATAAAAAGGGTAGCAGCATCTGTGCAGACATTATCCTCTCTCTGTTGCATTTTTCTCTTTTCTTAGTTTATGATTACTGTTTGAATTCTGTTGCTTGGGGCAAGTTTAAGGGCCGTTGCATTATTGCATAATATTTGTGAAAAGGACAGCAGCATTTGTGCAAATATTGGTCTTTGTCATTAGGGAAATCATTCATTCTGTTGTCATTGAAGTGCTTGTATGTACGTAGATGTACTTCTGAAGGGGGTCATTCGGGGAATGGAAATGTTTCATCTTGTTGTTTGAGTGCTGGATAATTGTAGATAAGGTTTAAATAATTTCATTTTAGCCAATGGCTCAAGAGGAGTTGCGAGGCAGAAATTAGTGACAGCACTCTTCTGCAAGTTTGCATTTGTCAATATGGTATTTGCAGTACTGCATTACTGACAGTTGGGATACCATCTTATTTAGTGCAGATGTGAGTGAAGCGGAGCCGACTTGACTTGGTACTTCCATCATTCACTGCACAAGTTGCTTTGACATATGTGCTGTTTTATCTATATAGGGAGTGTATTTCCAAAGCTAATATTAAACTGGGGAACATTTTCTCGATCACTTGAATGTTGATATCTCACAATTTCATCTCAGTGGGTAGGGTTATATTCGCATATATGCAAACTGTATATTAATTAGTGTCCGGATTTTTGACCAATTGTACCTACTTTTAGTGGGCTTTTGTCCAGATTGATGATGCCCCCAGGTTGAGAGGTATGGTGGAACCCCAGGTTCAACTCTGGCCCATAAAGCAAACTGGGTCTCCATCTTAAGACTGTCGAAAAAGAAGTTATGTAATTACCATAATGTTCCATCGGAGTTGTTTTTTATTTGTCTTCAACCTACGGGTCTCTGATCCAGCATGGATCAGACTTGGCTGTATACTCCAGCATCAGAGCTGGAATCCAAGCGCCTCCCACACCCATAATGCCCCGCTCTCCCTCTTGCCTTCAGATCAAGTTTGTTGCAGGACAGCACCATCCAACCCACAGCAGAAAAAACTGAACCCCTGACCATTGAAGGTATAGACACACACCAGACTCAGACAAAGAAAAGTACAGTTTTGTACCTACCATAAATGTAGATGTTCGAAGATCCACATTGCTGCAGTCCTGACACTTGGGTAGTCCGCTGTCCCAGTCGGCCCGAATACCAAAGTATAAGGCTGACGTCGGTCAAGGCGCATTAGTCTGACGTCAGGACGTCAGGGTACAAATGCGCATGACCGACGTCATTTCCTCAGTCTTTTCTTGCCCCAGATGTCAGAAGACCCTAAAAAGATAAGGCCAAACCAAAAAACAATAACACACCAAACACCCCTGTACCAAATATATGTACAATATATACAAAGTCAGAAAGGTACAATCCTACCCACACAACCACCCCTAAACACAGAGGGAAGGAGGGAGGTATTGGACTGCAGCAATGTGGATCTTGAACATCTACATTTATGGTAGGTACAAAACTGTACTATGTTCTTCATCTCACATTGCTGCAGTCCTGACACTTGGGTAGAATCCCAAAGCAGAGGTAAGGGAGGATGGCAAATCACAAAGAAGCAGGAGCTGACAACATGCCCTGTAAAATAGCAGTGGCAAAACCAGCCCTAGATTTAGAGTAGAGAGGAAGGTGGTAATGCTTAGAGAAGGTATGCACTGAACTCCAAGTAGCTGCCTCCAAAATATCCTTAGTTGCCACCCCCCTTAGAAATGCTGTTGAAGTGGCAGTAGCCCTAGTGGAATGAGGCCTAATCCCAGCTGGAATCTCCTTGCCATGATGGGAGTAACAGAAAGTAATGCAAAACCCAATCCACTTAGAAATAGTTTGTTTTGACACAGGCTTACCCTGAGAACTCAAAGCAAAAGAAACAAACAACTGCTGAGACTGCCTAAAATCCTTAGTCCTGCTTAAATAATAACGTAATCGCCAGTGTACATCTAAATAGTGCAAAATCTTTTCCCCCTTAATTTGGGGATTTGCATAAAAGGTAGGTAAATGAATAGTTTGGTTTAAAGCCACACTAGAAACCACTTTAGGCATAAAGGAAGGATTAGTACGTAAAGATTCCCTATCCTTATGAAAAATCAGGAAAGGCTCAACCGCCATAAGGGCCTGCAATTCAGACACCCTTCTTGCAGAGGTAATGGCTAACAAAAAAGCAGTCTTCCATGACAAAAATTTCAATTCAGCAGTAGCTGCAGGCTCAAAAGGTTGTAGAGTAAGTTTCTCCAACACAAAATTGAGGTCCCAAGCAGGAGTAGGAGCTCTCACGGGGGTCTTATATTCTTTGCCCCTCTAAGAAATTGCTTGAACAAAGGATGAGAAAACAATGGTGGGTCACAATCATAGTGAGCTGAAATTGCTGCAGCATGAATCTTAATGGAAGAGAAAGACAAACCTTTGTCCAGTAACTCAGTAAGATATTGAAGAGCCACACTCAAATTTGGCTCAGAAACATCCAAATCCTTTGTTGCACACCAAAATAAAAATCTCTTCCATTTTCCTGCATACACTTTCCTTGTACTAGGTCTTCTGGCTTCCATAATCACATTCAAAACTTGTTGAGGAAGCTGAGACCTGCTATGGTTCAAAACAGAATATGCCAGGCTGTTAGATGAAGAGAGTGAAGCTTGACATTGAGTAGATGCCCGTCCTTCTGAGACAATAGGTGTGGAATCAAAGGTAAGGGCCAAGGAGGCTTCCTTACCAGACTCCTCAGTAATGGGTACCAGTGTTGCCGAAGCCAATCTGGAGCTATCAAAATCATCCTTGGCTTGTCTTGTCTGACCTTTAGGAGTACCTTTGGGAGGAGAGGCAGAGGTGGAAAGGCATACACATGAAGATTTTTCCAACTGAAAGAAAGAGCATCCACTTTCCAGGCTGTGTGATGAAACCTTTTCGTGCAAAACTTTGGCAGCTGGTGGTTTAGTGGAGAAGCGAACAGATCTATGTCTGGAGTTCCCCAGGACACTGTCAATGTCTGAAATACATGAAGATCCAGTTTCCACTCGTGGGGATCCATGATTTGCCTGCTTAACACATCTGCTAAGGAGTTCTGTGCTCCTGGCAGAAACCTTGCTTGAAGATTCAGTTGCAAGCTTAACGCAGTCTCCCACAAAATCATTGCTTGCCTGCATAGAGGATAAGAATGTGTTCCCCTTGTTTGTTGATGTACCACATGACAGTTGTGTTGTCTGTTAGAATCAACACCTGCCCTGGAAGAAGTAAATCCTTGAAAGCCAGCAATGCAAACTGGACTGCTAACATCTCCTTCATGTTGATATGTAGATGCTGTAGTCTGGCAGGCCACTTGTCTTGTATCCACTTTCCATTCAGATGAGCTCCCAAGCTGTGTCTGAGGCATCTGTCGTTAGAATCTGACTCGCCTCTGGCCGGGTCACAGAGAGTCCCTTGTTTAGGTGACATTCCTGAGCCCACCACAGAAATTCCTTTTGAATGCAAGGTATTATTTGAATGACAGTGTCCAAATCCTGGCAGTGCTGTGTCCATACATTTTTGAGATACCATTGTAGCTTCCTCATATGCAGTTTGGCATTGGGAAGTACCAGAATACAAGATGCCATGAACCCTAAGGCTTGAAGGACTGTCCTTGCAGTCAGCCCGGACTGATGAGATAGTTGATGGAAGTAAAGAGAAAGATTCTTTTGTTTGTCCGGGGTTAAAAAGGCCATCTGGGTTGCTGTATTCAGTCTCACACCCAGAAAGCACATGTCTTGAGAGGGTACTAGACTGGACTTTATTTCGTTCACAGAATACCCTAGGCATCTTAGCACTGCTATCACATATTCCAAATGCTGAAGAAGCACGTCCTTCCTTGAGCCAGAAGCAGGCAATCGTCCAAATAAGGATAGATTTGTATTCCTTTTAGCCTGAAGAAAGCTATCACTGGAGCCAGAACCTTTGTGAATACTCTGGGCAGTAGATAAGCCAAAGGGCAATGCAGAGAACTGATAATGAGAATTCCCAGCTCGAAAACGCAGATACTTCCTGCAAATTAGTCTGATAGGAACATGAAGGTAAGCTTCCTTGAGATCCAAAGTTACCATCCAGTGATCTTTGCCTAGCAGAGGTAAAAGCTGTTGTAACGTCAACATTTTGAACTTGGGAATGTCCAGATAAGTGTTGAGGATAGACAGATCCAAAATTGGTCTCCACGTGTTCCCCTTTTTGGTACTAGGAACAGGCGAGAATAAAATCCTAGGCCCCTTTCTGGCACAGGAACCGGCTGAATGGCCCCTATTTGGAGCAACAGAGAAATTTGCCTGTGAGCCTCTTTCCGTTGTTGAGGAGGAATGTCTGGCATGCCTTTGAAAGGAGGCAAGGTATGGAAATAAAACCTGTAACCGTGGTGAATGATATCCAATACCCATCTGTCTTGGGTAATTAAATTCCAGTTTTCTTTGAAAAGTGCCAACCTTCCTCCCAAAGGTGCTGCCAGACGAGAAGATTCTGGCAGCTGAAAAGGCAGGTCATTGGGTCTGATTACGAAAGGACTGACCCCTGCCCTCACCAGAAGACTGAGCAGGTGAACTCCCTGTTCTAGGCCTAAAAGAACCTTGAGCTCTGCCCCTACCACGTCTAGACCTACCCCTAGACTGGGAATCATAAGCAGGATATGTCCACCCCTTGGTAGGCCAATTTCTACTAAACTTCGGAGGCTGAACCTGCAAAAAATCTTTAACAGTCTGCATAGACTTAGCCTTGTCTTCCATTTTCTTTAGAACTGCTTCCACAGGTGAACCAAACAACACATCAGATTGTAAAGGAGCATCTAAAATCCTTGTCTTCACATGCTCAGCTAAATTCTGATCCCTCAGCCAGGCGTGCCTGCGAAGAACCGAACCAGTGGCAGCCACCCTCGAGGAGGCCTGCACAGCATCAAAACCACATTGCAAAGAATGCTTACCCACCTGTTCAGAAACATGAACTAAATCCTGTAACTCTTTACACTCAATACCTTCCGCCAAAGCATCTACCTTAGACTTTAATTGTGAAAGGAGATAATTTTGGTATTTCAACATGTGAAACTGGCAATTCAAAGCTCTCATGGCCAAAGTGGAAGAAGAATACACTTTCTTTCCCCATCTATCCAAAGCCCTCGCCTCTTTATCAGGAGGAACAGGATTTTTAACAACAGAAGCCTTAACACCTTTAGGCCCCTGAGAAACAGTTTCTGGGTCTGCCCTAGGACTCTTAAAAAGATACTTATGAGCTTCAGGCACCCTATAATATCTATCCGGTTTAACTGGAGCAGGAGGCAAAGAATCAGGGTTCAGAGAAGCCTCTGCAAAAACATCCTCCACCACATCTAGAACAGGAGGTATAGCTAAAGGCCTATGCTGGGGTAGAAACAAAAATTCCCTAAGCCTTTTCCTGGAATCAGAGAAATCCTGACCTTCCCATTTAAAATGCTCCCTCATGGAATGAAGAGTCTCCGAAAATGAAAAATCCTCGGGAGGAGAAGCAGAAGGAGTAGAATCATCTATATCAGAATCAGAGTAAGGGGAATACTCCTGCAAGTCTTCAGCCGAAGACTCAGAAGCATCCGAACACTGCTCAAAACTCCCAAGCTCAGGTTCCACCCTAGGCCTCTTATCAGGAGGGGGCATAGAACCTCTAATCATTGTAATCAAATCTTCTGCCATCTTAAGCATATGCTTCTTAGGTACAGACCCTGAAGAACTAGGGGTAACACCTGAAACAAAACCTGGCCTGCCCCTGGGAGAAGCCTTGGAAACAGCAGGGGAGGGCCTAACCACCTTAGGAAGGGAGGGAAGAACAGCTACCTGAGAAGCCCCTTCCGCCTGGCCTACCTCCTGGGAGTTCACATCTTGCAGTAATACAGTCTCTCCCTGGAATTCCAAAGAAATTTCTGGCTGAACCTCTGGCTCCACTGAGCCCTCTAAAGAACCGGCGTCCGCACGGACGGTTCTTCCAGCCTAGGCTTTGCTGTTTTGTCCTTGCGCTTTTTGGAAGCGGCGCCGGAGCATCCGGCGGCATTTTATAATTACACCGCTTCCCAAAAACTAACCTGGCACAATCTAATCTTCTCTTTATAGTGCGTTTGTTAAATCTAGCACAAGAGCGACAGCCAACAACGTCGTGCTCAGGCCCTAAGCAAGGTATACACAAGGTATGGTAATCCCTATGAGGTATCTGTTTCCCACAAGAAATACAGTTATTCACTTTTTCTGACATCCGGTAAAATACTGAGGCAAGAAAAAACCAAAATATTCCCCAACGGGGTACTTAGCCAACTTGGATTCGGTCTGAAACTCCGCCTTCGGAAAATCTCAGAACGCCAACCTGCACTTGCAAAACTGCTTCTGCATCGGACCATGCGGCAAAAAAGACTGAGGAAATGACGTCGGTCATGCGCATTTGTACCCTGACGTCCTGACGTCAGACTAATGCGCCTTGACCGACGTCAGCCTTATACTTTGGTATTCGGGCCGACTGGGACAGTGGACTACCCAAGTGTCAGGACTGCAGCAATGTGAGATGAAGAACATCCTGCTCCTGCATCTGTCTTGTCAACAACACAGCCCAAAGGCAGGGGGAAGGAAGTAGGGACGGTTGAAGACAAATGAAAAGCAATTTCTCAGATGGAACATTATGTTTAGTACATAACTTCTTTATCTGAAGTTGTTGTTTTTCATTTGCTCTTCAACTTATGGGACAAAGTCCCTAGCTACAATAACCTTGTGAGGCCCTCAAGGAAGGATGCTCCGGAGCACGACATAGCCAAAGGAAGCCCTACTCCTGGAAAGAATGTCCAATTTGCAATGGAAGATAAACCTATGCGAAGAGGACCAAGTGACAGCTGAACAAATGTCATCAATAGGGCCCCAGACCAAAAGGCCACAGAAAAGGACATTGATCTGGCAGAATGTGACTGGACAGGGCCGTGAAGAGGCAAACCTTTGGAACGATAAGCCACAGAGATGCAGCTGGAAATCCAACAAGCAAGAGTGAGCTTAGAAATACTCTTTCCCAAACGGGGCTTAGAAAAGGATACAAAAAGTCGATCAGACTGTTGAAAATTTTTGGTTCTACCCAAATAAAAGAGCAACTGTCTGTGGACATCAAGCAAATATAATTTGCATTTCCTTTTGTTCTGAGAAAGCTGGCAAATTAATCACCTGGTTGATATTACCTTCGGTGGCTATCTTTGGGATGAAAGAGGGGTTGGTACAAAGAGTCACTCTGTCCTTACTGAAGACAAGATAAGAAGGTTTAATTGACAACGCCTGCAACTCAGATAACTGCTTGGCAGAAGTAATAGCAAACAGGGCCATCTTCCAATAAAAACTGTAAAACCACAGTGGCAGCTGGTTTGAAATGAGGAAAAAAGTACAGTTGTGTACACTTACCATAAATGTAGATGTTCAAGTGTATTCACTGTTGCAGTCACCACATTTGGGTTACCTGCCTGCAGGTAGCCCTCAGCCAGCCTGAATACCAGAGTCTTGGGATTTCTGCATTGGATGCTGTTGCCCTTCCATGATGTCAGGGGTATAAAACATGTAGCTGATGCCATTGCATCAGTTTTTCTTGCCCCAGATGTCGGGTGCCCCCAGAATAGTCAGCAACTAAAGCAAATACACATGTTGTAAGATATGCCAAACCAAAATGGACAGGTAGAAGCAAAGAGAAGTCAGGGGGGGCTGGAGGGAGGGTAACCAGGACTGCAACAGTGAATACACTCGAACACCTACATTTATGGCAAGTGTACACATCTGCACTACATTCTTTGTGTTACACTGTTGCAGTCATCACATTTGGGCTGATTCCCAAAGCTAAGGAACGGTGGAGGTAGTTAAGAAGCATCAGGGATGGCAATCAGGCCCTGTAAGACTGCTGGGGCAAATCCAGCTCTGGATTTAGAAAAGATAGGCAAGTGGTAGAGCTTGCTGAAAGTGTGCACAGAGCTCCAGGTTGCAGCTTCCAGGATGTCCCCGGTAGGGACTCCCCTGAGAAATGCTGCAGAGGTAGATGTAGCCCTAGTGGAATGAGTTCTGATCCCCTGTGGGGTAGGCTTCCCATGGTGCTTGTAGCAAAAAATGTATGAAGTGTGCTATCCATTTAGAAATGGTTTGCTTTGAAATGGCCTTGCCCTCTGCCCCTGCAGCAAAGCTGACTAGCAGCTGCTCAGATTTTCTGAGAGGCTTAGTCCTATCCAGATAGAACCTGAGATGCCTGTGCACGTCCAGGGAATGCAGGATTCTCCCCCCTTTAGTTTAAAGCCACACTAGACACCACCTTGGGCATACAAGATGGGTTAGTTCTAAGGGAAACCTTGTCCGCATGGAAGATAAAAAAGAAGTTATGTACTCACCATAACGTTCCATCTGAGTAGTTAGACTTCATTTGTCATCAACCTGTGGGTTTCGGATCCAATATGGATCCGAGACGGCAGTTTTCCAAGATAAGATCTGAGCTCCAAGCTCTGCCCCTTACCCATACTACACTGCAACATCCTTCCAACCCTCAGATCGAGTTTGCCACCCACAGCGTGACACACATCCACCCATGAGACATAACCTGCCCTGATCACACAGACCAGGCTCACAAGACCCAGAAAGTCTGAGTCCAAGGACTATCACAAAAGTACAGTTGTGTACACTTATCATAAATGTAGATGTTCAAGTGTATTCACTGTTGCAGTCATTACATTTGGGTTATCTGCTTGCGGTAGCCCTCAGTCGGCCTGATTAACAAAGTCTTGGGTCCTGCATCGGTTGCTGTTCCTCCTACCATGACATCAGGTCATCAGGGGTATAAAACATGCAGCAGATGCCATTACATCAGTTTTTCTTGCCACAGATGTCAGGTGCCCCCCTAATGGGAAGCAATCAAATCTATAAATACAAGGATATACCTACAACAAAAAAGCAAATACACCAAAAAGCTTTTAGAGCATAGTAAGTGAGAGTAGAGGTATAGCCAAAAGAAGAAGGGGGCTGAAGGGAGGGTAACCAGGACTACAACAGTGAATGCACTCTAACATCTACATTTATTGTAAGTGTACACAACTGTACTATGTTCTTTGTGTTTCACTGTTGCAGTAATTACATTTGGGTAGATTCCCAAAGCTAAGGTTGGGAGGAGGAATTTAAATAGAATTAGGACCAGCTATAATGCCCTGCAAGACTGCAGTGGCAAAACCAGCTCTGGATTTAGAGAAAATTGGCAAATAATAATGCTTGGTGAAAGTATGTATAGACCTCCAGGTAGCAGCTTCTAGGATGTCCCAAGTAGGGACACCCCTGAGAAAGGCATTAGAGGTAGATGCAGCCCTGGTTGAATGGGGTCCGATGCCCTGTGGGATAGGTTTTCCATGGTACTTGTAGCAGAAATGAATGCAGTGGCCTACCCATTTTGAAATGGTTTTGAAATAGCTTTCCTCTCTGTCCCTGCAGCAAATGCCACCAGCAGTTGTTCAGATTTCCTTTGAGGTCTAGACCTGTCCAAGTAGAACCTAGGCTGTCTGTGCACATCTAGACAGTGCAGTATTTGTTCCCCTTTGTTCTGTGGGTTAGGAAAGAAGGTAGGCAAATTAATGGACTGATTAAGAACCACACTGGATACCACCTTGGGCATGAAGGAAGGACTGGTTCTGAGGGACACCATGTCCGCATGAAAGATGATGAAAGGTTCCACTGCCATAAGGGCCTGTAATTCAGATACCCTTCTTGCAGAAGTGATTGCTAAAATGAAAGCTGTTTTCCAGGAAATAAATTTTAAATCTACAGTAGCAGCTGGCTCGAAAGGAGGAAGAGTGAGTTTCTCCAAGACAAAAAGTTAAGATCCCAGGCTGGAGTTGGAGCTCTCTTGGGTGGCCTTAAATTTTTGGCCCCTCTGAGGAACTGCTTGAGCAGTGGGTGAGAGAAGAGTGGAGGCTCTGTGCTATAATGAGCTGAAATGGCTGAGGCATGAATTTTGATTGAGGAAAAAGACAGGCCCTTATGAAGCATCTCAGTCTAGTATTGTAGAATCTGAGGTAAACTGGGCACTGCTGCGTTCATTCCTTGAGATTGGTTCCAGGCAAAGAATCTTTTCCATTTTGCAGCATAAGATTTTCTAGTACTAGGCCTCCTTGCCTCTAAAATGATATCCATCACTGATTTACCGAGGGGAAGGGTAAAGGAGAGACTAGGTAATTAGCCAGGCTGCTAGATTCAGGGTTTGCAGCTGAAGTTGCAGAATCTGGTTCTCCTGCTGAGACAACAGGGAAGGGAGTCTGAGGCAGGTGCCATGGAGCCAAGCGTGACACACTGCGCAAGAGTGGGTACCAGTGTTGGCGAGGCCAGTCTGGTGCAATCAAAATCATCCATGGCTTGTCCTGTTTGATCTTTAATAGTACCTTGAAGAGCAGAGGCAGAGGAGGAAAGGCATAAACTGATACTTTTTCCAGCTGAAGGATAGAGCCACCCACTTTCCAAGCTAGCTTGTGGGGAATCCTTGTGCACAATTTGTCCAGTTGATGGTTCTGGGGGAGGCAAATTGGTCTATATTTGGGCTCCCCCCATTTGCTTGCCAACATGTTGAAAATCCTTGGTTCCAGTTTCCACTCGTGTGGATCCATGAGGTTTCTGCTTAGTCCATCTGCCAGTGTATTTAGTTTTCCTGGCAGAAATTGAGCTTGTAGATTCACTTGGTAGCTCAAGGCTGTGTTCCATAATGCCATGGTTAGTCTGCAGAGGGGTTAAGAATGTGTACCCCCTGCTTGTTTATGTACCACATGACAGTGGTGTTGTCAGTCTTGACCATTAGTTGTCCTGGAAGAATGTGGTCCTTGAAGGCTGTCAGAGCATTCTGTACAGCTAACATTTCCTTTTGATTTATGTGCAGGTGCATTTGACTTGGGTTCCATTTGCACTGAGTGCACTTCCCTGCCAGGTGAGCCCCCCATGCAAAGTCTGATGCATCTGTTGTTAAGATTTGGACAGCAGGGGGGTAATGTGGATTGTAGCCCCCTGTTCTAGTGGCAGGCCTCTACCCACCAAAGGAACTCTAGGCGTAGGCAAGGTATGACAGGAATCCTTGCTTCTAGATCCTGTGAAGGTTGACACCATAGGCTTTTGAGATACCATTGTAGTTTCCTCATATGCAGCCTTATATATGGAATTAGAAGAATGCAGGAGACCATGAACCCCAAGGTTTGCAGTATTTGCCTTGCAGATAAGCTGGGTTTTTGTGGCCACTTGTTTCAAGTAAGTTGTCAAATTAATCCGTTTCTCTGGCGTGATGAAAGCCATCTGGGAAGATGTATTCAAGCTTGCTCCCAGAAATATAATTTGTTGACAGGGTACCCAGGTGGGATTTCTTTTCGTTTATGGTGAACCCCAGACAAGTCAGTACCCTCTGAACAAAGGCCAAATGATTCAAAAGAATGTCCTTGCTTTCTGACTGAATTAGACAATCGTCCAGGTATGGGTATATTTGAATATTTCTTTGTCTGCAAAATGCAATGATTGGAGCTAGGCACTTTGTGAATATCCTGGGCACAGTAGATAAGCCAAAGGGCAGTGCAGAGAAAGTACAGTTGTGTACACTTACCATAAATGTAGATGTTAGAGTGTCTTCACTGTTGCAGTCATGACTGTAGGGCTCTCCCCTGCCGGCAGGCAGTCCTCGGTCGGCCAGAATCCCAAAGTCTGGGTCCGGCGTCGGCTGTTCAGCCATGCTCCCTGATGTCAGAGCGCCAGGAGTACAAAGCTGACAGCCGACGCCATGTTCTCCAGTTTTTCTTGCCCCAGATGTCAGAAGTTCCAAAATGAATAAGGTCCCATACCCTTTGCAAATACACCTCAGAAGAAGGGTGAAAAAGGGAACCACAGAAAAGAAAAAATAAGAGGGGACAGGAGGGAGGGAAACCCAGACTGCAACAGTGAAGACACTCGAACATCTACATTAGTGTACAAAACTGTACTATGTTCATCGTGTTTCACTGTTGCAGTCATGACTGTAGGGTAGAATCCCAAAGCAGAAAGAAAGGGAGGTGGTCATAAAGTAGAGGGGGTGGCTATAAGGCCCTGCAAGACTGCAGAAGCAAAGCCTGCCCTAGACTTAGAGTAGAGAGGTAGATTGTAGTGCTTGGAAAAAGTATGCACTGAACTCCAAGTTGCAGCTTCCAAAATGTCTTTGAAAGGAACTCCCCTGAGGAAGGCAGCTGAAGTGGCAGCAGCTCTGGTACAGGGAGTCCTTATACTCCCCCTGGGATTTGCTTTCCATGGTGTGAATAGCAAAATCTGATTCCATGAGCAATCCATTTAGAAATGGTCTGTTTTGAAATAGCTTTACCTTGGGAACTTGAAGCATAAGAAAAGTACAGTTTGTACAAACAATTGCTCTGATTTCCTGATGTCCTTGGTTCTGTCCAGGTAAAAACGTAGTTGTCTGTGTACATCCAAGGAATGTAAGATCCTTTCCCCTTTATTTTGAGGAGTGGGGAAAAAGTTGGCAAGTGAATGGTTTGATTTAAAGCCACTTTGGAAACCACCTTGGGCATGAAAGTAGGATTAGTCCTTAAAGACACCCTGTCTTGATGAAAAATAATAAAAGGTTCCACAGCCATAAGAGCTTGCAACTCTGAAACCCTCCTGGCAGAGGTCAGAGCTAAAAGGATGGCTGTCTTCCAAGATAAAAACTTGATGTCAGATGAGGCAGCAGGCTCAAAAGGAGGTAAGGTGAGCTTTTCCAAAACATAGTTGAGATCCCAAGCAGGAATGGGAGGAGATCTAGGGGGCCTTAAGTTCTTAGCTCCTCTGAGAAATTGTCTCATGAGCTGGTGGGAAAAGATAGGAGAGTCTGTATTATAATGAGCAGAAATAGCAGAGGTGTGTATCTTTATGGAAGAGAAAGAGAGACCCTTATGTAAGAGGTCTGACAGGTAAAGTAAAATCTGAGGAATGTTAGGAATGAGGATCAGAATCCTGAACCTGCATCCAGGAACAAAATCTTTTCCATTTTCCTGCATAAGATTTTCTAGTGCTAGGACATGTGGCTTCTAAAATGACATCCATAACCTGCTTGGGTAGGAGAGAATGAATCAAAGATCCTGGATTAACCAGGCCGCCAGGCTGAGAGTTTTGACATGGGAGTGTAGAATCTGACCCTGGTGTTGGGACAGAAGGTTCGGAATCTGTGGTAAAACCCAGGGTGGCTCTAGACAAAGGTTTCTCAGTGTTGGGTACCAAAACTGTCGAGGCCAATTTGGGGCCAGCAAGATTATCATCTTGGGCTTGTCCTGCTTGATCTTTAGTAATACCCGTGGAAGAAGAGGAAGAGGTGGAAAGGCATATCCCGAGAGGTTTCTCCAACTGAATGATAGAGCATCCACTTTCCAAGCTTGATCGTGGAAAGTCCTGGTGCAAAAAATTTGTAGTTGATGATTGAGGTGGGATGCAAAGAGGTCTATGTGAGGACATCCCCAGACTGCTGTAATCATCTTGAATATTTCTGAGTCCAACATCCATTCGTGTGGATCCGAAAGGTTTCTGCTCAGACTGTCTGCCAGGAAGTTTTGCTTCCCTGGTAGAAACTGTGCTTGAAGGTCCAGATTGCAAGCTAGGGCTGTGTTCCAAAGATCCATGGCTAGTCTGCAAAAGGGGTAGGAATGAGATCCCCCTTGCTTGTTTATGTACCACATAACTGTGGTGTTGTCTGTCCGTATCAGTAGTTGTCCTGGTTGTAGAAGATTCCTGAAGACCAATAGAGCTTTCTGAATGGCTAACATTTCCTTTAAATTGATATGCAGGTGCTTCTGATCCTTTGTCCAAAGGCCCTGCAGACAGTTGCCCCGAAAATGGGCTCCCCATGCATAATCTGAGGCGTCCGTGGTTAGAATCTGAGTGGCAGGAGGCAGGCAGAAGGGTTTTCCTTTGTTTAGAGTACATGCCTTGGACAACCAAAGGAAATCCTTTTGAAGACAAGGCAGGACGGAGATCAGTATGTCTAGACTGTGACAATGCTGAGACCATGCACTTTTTGGGTACCACTGTATTTTCCTCATATGTAGTTTTGCATATGGTACGAGAAGGATGCAGGAGGCCATGTAACCCAGAGCCTGCAGGAATCTCCTTGCAGATAGCTGAGTTGTAGTTGCCAAGGTTTTGAAAGTTGAAGCCAGCTGTAACTTGTTTTTCGTATGTCAGAAATGCCATCTGGGTTGTTGTGTTTAGAGAAGCGCCCAGAAAAATTATCTGTTGTGAGGGTGTCAAATTTGACTTTTTTATGTTTACAGTGAATCCCAGGAACTTGAGAAGATTCTGAACAAACTGTAGATGCTGGTTTAAGACATCCTTGTTGTCTGCCTGAATAAGACAGTCGTCCAGATAAGGGTAAATTTGAAATCCCTTGAGTCTGTAATAAGCTACTACTGGAGCCAGGCACTTGGTAAAGACCCTGGGCGCAGTAGACAATCCAAAGGGCAGCGCAGAGAATTGGTAGTGCCTCGATCCTGCCCTGAACCTGAGGTATTTTCTGCGTTCCTGTCTGATGGGAATGTGTGAATATGCTTCTTTTAAATCCAAAGTTACCATCCATGCATTTTTGGTCAGCATTGGTAGTAGCTGCTGTAGAGTAAGCATCTTGAATTTTTGTATCTCTAGAAAAGTGTTCAAGACTGACAGATCCAGAATGGGTCTCCATGAATTTTGCTTCCTGGGGACTAGAAAGAGCCTTGAGTAAAAACTTGTCCCATCTCTGAAAGTGGAACTAGTTCTATGGCTTTCATAGCCAAGAGAGCTTCCACCTGGTTTAATGCCTCTGACCATTGATGTTTTGGAAGATCTGGCAATCCGCTTGGCCTTGGTGGGGTATGAAAATGGAATTTGTAACCTCTTGTAACCACATCCAGAACCCACTTGTCTTGGGTTATACGAGTCCAATTTAGATGAAAAAGAGAAAGTTTTCCTCCGAGAGGGGCTTCCAGGCAAGACATCCCTGCAGACCAACAGAGGGAGTCATTGAGTCTGTTTTCTATGAGCTTGCGACCTTGTCTTCTCCTCCCCTAGGGGTGGAAGCAGCCCACTGTCTTGGTCTATAAGAGGCTTGCGTTTGAGGCCTACCTCGGGGGCGTCTATATCTACCCCTCTGAGGCCTGTCTGAATTGGGAAAGGACCAATTTTTTGTAGGCCAATTCCTGCTAAATCTGGGTGGCTGTACTTGGAAGACATCTTTAACTGTTTGCATGGACTTTGCCTTGTCCTCCATCTTTTTATTCACGTCTTCAGCTTTAGATCCAAATAAAACATTATGCTGAACAGGAGCATCCAATAATTTAGCCTTTACCTGATCTGGCAAATTTTGTTCCTTTAACCATGCATGCCTTCTAATTACTGTGCCAGAGGCAGCAGCCCTACAAAAAGCCTCCAAGGCATCAAATCCACAGTGTAAACCATGCTTCCCAACTTGTTCAGTGGCATGCAATAAGTCATGTAGTTCCTTATCTGCACAGGCAGAAATGGAAGTTAGCTTTTGCTTTAAAACAGACAGGAGAAATTGCTGGTATTTCAGCATA
The DNA here is from genome assembly GCF_019279795.1 of Protopterus annectens. Classification (NCBI taxonomy): domain Eukaryota; kingdom Metazoa; phylum Chordata; order Ceratodontiformes; family Protopteridae; genus Protopterus; species Protopterus annectens. The sequence goes on from NC_056735.1 coordinate 1,329,141,453, forward strand.
TGAAACTGACAGTTTAAAGCCCTAATAGATAAAGTAGCAGAAGTGTACACTTTTTTGCCCCATCTTTCTAAAGATCTGGAATCCTTCTCAGTGGGAATAGGGGTTTTAGCAGAAGCGGCCTTAACGCCCTTAGGACCCTGAGAAATGGTTTCAGGGTCAGCAGTAGGGTTTTTGAATAAAAACTGATGGGAATCAGGAACCCTATAGTATCTGTCTGGCTTAACAGGAGCTAGAGGAAAAGAGTCAGGAGTTAAGTTAGCCTCCGAAAAAGCATCATCCACAATATCCAAAATATGAGGAATAGCCAGGGGCCTATGTTGGGGAATAAGAAGAAAATCCCTTAGTCTTTTCTTAGATTCTGAGTACTCCTGTCCTTCCCAGTGGAAATGTTCCCTCATTTCATGCAAAGTTTCCCCAAAAGAGAAATCCTCAGGGGGAGAAGCTGAAGGAATGGATTCCTCAGTATCAGGATCCTCATAAGGAGGGAAAGAATATTCCTGGTCAGAAGAAGAAACAGAAGAAACAGAAGCCTGATCAGAGGAGTCATAATAAACTTCCTGCCTTGGCCTTTTATCTGGAGGGGGATGTGAACCCCTAATCATAGTAAGTAAGCCCTCCGCCATTTTAAGTAACTGTTTCTGAGACTTGGGAGCCGGATCAGAAGAGATCTGGGTTGCAGTCTTTGATTTGGAAGGAGTCTTTGCCTTTGTCTTTGGCTTTGCCTTTATAAGAAGCTGAGTAGGCCTGAAAACCCCTTCAGAAGCCGGTACCTGCACAGCGGCATCCGAAGGAGCATTGTCCGAAGGTCCAACTGAAATATTCAAAGGCCTAGTTGGCTCCTCGTGGGAGTCCGTTTCGGCTATCGGTTCCGAAATGGCCGATAACAGGGGCTGCAAAAGCACCTCACTGACGACGGCCGAACCTGAAGCTGGCTCCGCTTGTGCGATATCATCTGATTTGGACCTCGGAGGCCTGTCTTTGTCCTTGCGTCGTTTGTGAACTCCAGCAGCCGGAACCGTATCCGACGACATTTTGTAATTAAAACGCCTACCGAAGTAATGAAAAGCAAAATCGTACCTTCGTTTAATAGTACGTTGATTGAATCTAGCACAAAACCGACAACTAGCTACGTCATTGTCAGGGCCTAAGCAAGGAATACAGTAAGAATGAAAATCCTTATGAGGTATTTGCTTCCCACATGAAATACAATTATTAACTTTTTCTGACATCGGACTGGAGCAAGAAAAAAGTTTCCCCAACGGGGTACTTGGCTTTGAGTAGGAAAAGAAAGTCTTCGGACTGAAGTTTGATTAGAAAAAATTGTCAGGAGTCAGCCGACTGGCACTTGCGAACTGCTATCACTGCACGGCAAGAAAGACTGGAGAACATGGCGTCGGCTGTCAGCTTTGTACTCCTGGTGCTCTGACGTCAGGGAGCATGGCTGAACAGCAGATGCCGGACCCAGACTTTGGGATTCTGGCCGACCGAGGACTGCCTGCCGGCAGGGGAGAACCCTACAGTCATGACTGCAACAGTGAAACACGATGAACATCTGATAGTTCATGTAGCCTGCTTTGAAGCGTAGGTATCTTCTTGCAAGACTCCCTGATTGGGATGTGCAGGTATGCTTCTTTTAAGTCTAGTGTTGCCAACCATGCATCCTTGCCTAGCATAGGAAGCAGCTGGTGAAGAGTCAGCATTTTGAATTTTGGAATCGCCAGAAAGGTGTTTAGAATAGAAAAGTCCAGGATAGGATGCCATGTATTGCCTTTTCTGGGTACCAGACAAAGTCTCGAATAGAAACCTTGTCCCTTATCCTCTTCGGGTACCAAATGAACAGCCCCCATGTTTAAGAGAGAGAGTCCTTGATTTTGGGCCTCTGCCCACTGATTTGGGTGTAGATCTGGCCAAAATGAAATTACTGGAGCTAGGCACTTTGTGAATATCCTTGGCGCAGTAGATAAGCCAAAGGGTAGTGCAGAGAACCCATAGTGCAGATAACTGAACAGCCCCCATGTTTAAGAGAGAGACTACTTGATTTTGGGCCTCTGCCCACTGATTTGGGAGATCTGGCCACCCGCTTGGTGAAATCTGTATCCTTGGGACACTATATTTAAAACCCATTTGTCCTGTGTAACGAGTTCCCAGTTTTTGGCCTGCAGACCAATCTTTCCACCTAAAGTAGCATTCAGTTAGGAAGTGCTTGGAAGTTTTAAAAGCAAGTAATTAAGACGGTTTTCCATAGGGCGGAATCTTACTACTCTCGGGTTTGGGTGTGGAAACCCCCCACTGCCTATCTAGTGTGTCCCTTGGGACAGAAACCTGGGATTTCTGCTGCATCTGGATTTGGCTTGAGAAGACCTGGAAGAGGCTGGAAAGGACCAATTTTTAGAGGGCCAGTACTTACTAAATCTAGGAGGCTGAACTTGTAAAAAAATCTTTAACAGTTTGCATAGATTTAGCTTTATCTTCCATCTTTTTAAGAACTTCCTCAGCCTTGTTGCCAAACAGGCAGTCTTGATTTAAGGGAGCATCCAATAATTTAGCTTTAACATGATCAGGCAATCCTTGCTCCTTAAGCCAAGCATGCCTTCTGAGCACAGACCCAGTAACAGCAGCCCTGCAAGAGGCTTCTAATGACTCAAATCCACATTGCAAAGTATGTTTTCCAACCTGTTCAGCAGAATGCATTAAATCTTGTAATTCTTTATTTTCAGCACAGTCAGGAAATAACATAATTTTCTGTTTAAGCAATCCAATAACATGCTGTTGATACTTTAACATATGAAAAGCCCTAATGGCCAAGGTTGCAGAAGTGTAAACTTTTAGTTATGTACTTACCATAACTTCAGATGTTTGGGATCCATCTCGCCTACATTCCGTACTGATGGGATCGGAGCCGATCCTCGGCTCCGACTCGGCACGCTATGCAATAGAGCGAAGTCTCTAATTGGCTGAGCTATTCTATATCCCAGGATGCACCACAACTAATTCCCCAGATCTTGTTTGTCCGCACACATGCACCCACACATGCACTGCTGATATAACATTGCCAGATGTTTCAAGATGAAACGGTTGAACTCGAACCGTCCGGTCTCTTCTGATCTCCAAGGCAGGGGGAAGGAGGGTGGGTATTAGGAATGTAGGCGAGATGGATCCCAAACATCTGAAGTTATGATAAGTACATAACTAAAAGATGTTACGTGATCCTATCTCGCCTACATTCCGTACTGATGGGACAGCGTCCCTAGCACCCGATTCCTGGGTGGCTCACTGGAAAACACTCCTGAGAACTGTGGAACCGAAGGAAGCTCATCCCCGAGATGCCACATCCAATTTGTAATGAGAAATAAAGGTGTGAGGAGAGGACCAGGTAGCCGCAGCACAAATGTCACTAATGGCAAGCTTAGCATGAAATGCTGTTGAAGTAGCCATAGCCCTTGTAGAATGAGCTTTCACAGTGGTTGTAAGCTCTCTATTAGAAAGAAAATAAATATGACTAATACAGTCTCTAATCCACTTGGCAATAGTGACCTTTGTGATGGCTTTGCCCAATTTATTGTCTGAAAAGGACACAAACAACTGATCTGTTTTTCATGTTTGATGCATCCTATCTAAATAGAAATGCAACTGTCTGTGGACATCCAATGAATGGAAGATATATTCTGCTCTGTCTGAGTAATTGGGGAAGAAAACTGGAAGTTCCAAAGACTGTTGAAGACAGAAACTGGAACAAACTTTGGGAACAAAAGATGGATTGGGCCTAAGGGATACTCTATCCTTGTGAAAAACCATGTACGGCGGGTTGACACATAGGGCCTGAAGTTCCGAAACTCTTCTGGCTGATGTAATTGCCACCAAAAAAGCGGTCTTCCAGGTAAGAAATTTCAAGTCAGAAGTTGCTGCGGTTCAAGGGGAAGAGGTCAAGGCACCTAATACGAAACTGAGATCCCATGGTGGAGCAGGATGAGAAACTGGAGGACGTAGCAGCCCAGCACCTTTCATGAAGGCTTTACACAACTTATTGCTCATCAAAGGTGGGTCTGTACTTGCATGAAAATTAGAAATAGCTGCTAATTGAATCTTAATGGTAGAGACTGAAGACCCCTGATTGAATAGGGAAGCTAGGAATTTTAAAACGTCCGCCACCGGGGCAGTAATGGGATCTAAACCCCGGAGTTGGGCCCAAATGGCAAATCTCTTCCATTTACTATTATACATTTTCTTAGTCAAATTCTTGTGGGCTGAGGACAAGATATGTATAACTTCTGAGTCTAAAACCTGGTTCCTGACTATAGTCGGAAGTGGAGGAGCCAAGCTGTTAATTTCAGTGAGTGAAAGGACTGGTGAAGCTGTCCCGACTGGTGGATCAAGAGATCTGGAACCTGGTCCAGGAACCATGGGCCGTCCAGTGCGCATTTCCAGGCCATCGAGGCCAGTATGGGGCAACTAAAATCATCTTGCACTGCAAGTGAATCGCCTTCTGGATCACCCTGGGAAGAAGGGGAACCGGAGGAAAGGCGTACAGTAAGCCGTTGGGCCAAGCTTGGACTAGGGCGTCCTTGGGAAACCTCCCCCGACTCGGGTAAGAGAAAAGAACCGTAGACATTTTGTGTTGAGAGGGGTTGCAAAGAGGTCGCAACAAGGAGTTCCCCATCTTCTGAAGATCTGAGATGCTACTCTGTCGTTCAGAGACCACTCGTGCGGGGAGAGAATGGTTCTGCTCAGTCTGTCGGCTATCACATTGGATCTCCCAGGAATATGTGTTGCTACCAAGAAACGATTGGTTGCAACAGCCCAATTCCATACTCTCATGGCCTCTCTGCAAAGAGGGTAGGACCTGGTCCCTCCCTGCTTGTTCAGGTACCAGACTACTGACATGTTGTCGGACTGAACGGCAATCATACCTTGGGGGAGGAAGCAGTGTAGTGCTTGGAGCGACAGAAGCACTGCTCTCATTTCCAGTATGTTGATGTGTAGGGAAGTCTCGCCGGGATGCCACTTGCCTTGAACTGACCTGCCCAGGTAATGAGCCCCCCCCACCCCGTCTGGGAGGCGTCCGTAGTCAAAGTGGCCACTGGAGGAGGAGGAACGAAAGGTCGCCCCTGATCCAGGTTGGACGAGATAAGCCACCAACGGAGGTCCTGTTTGCACGTTTCCGTAATTATAATTTGGTGACTGAGAGGAAGTTCCTGATACGACCACTGGACCGATAGGAGCCACTGGAGAATCCTCATGTGTAATCTTGCTAAGGGCACCAGTAGAACGGTAGCCGATATGGAACCCAACAGTTGTAGAACCATCCTTGCTGGGGCTCGGCGTTTGAGGAGCAATGCTCGGACTTGAGATTGTAATGTTTCTATTTTCTCTGTAGGAAGATAGACCCGCATTTGCCTTGAGTCTATGTCTACCCCGATAAACCGTATAAGCTGAGATGGCAGCAACACAGACTTTGCCCAATTGAAGGTGATTCCTAGGGAGGTTCCTAGATATATAATGGCTGCTAGGTTCTGTAATAGTAGATGCCTGTAGGTGGCAGTTAGGAGCCAGTCGTCTAGATATGGAAACACCTGGAATCCTAGACTCCTCAGGTGAGCAGTCACCACCGCCAAACATTTGGTGAACACCCTAGGGGCTGTGGTGAGACCAAAGGGCAGTGCGCAGAACTGGAAATGACTGTCTCCCAGGCTGAAGCGCAGATGTCTCCTGGACGCCTGATTTACCAGAATGTGATAATAGGCGTCCTTGAGATCTATGGAGCACATCCAAACACCTTTCTCCAGAAGCGGGAGAATGGATTGTAAGGTGACCATCCGGAACTTGGACTTCTTGACTGATTGATTCAGGTTGCTGAGATCCAAAATGGGCCTCAAGTCCCCGGTCTTTTTTGGCACTAAAAATAATTTTGAGTAAGTCCCTAATCTGGTCTGGTCTACGGGGACTGGTTGGATGACTCCTTTTTGAAGCAGCTTTGAAATTTCGATGGCTGCAATATCCCGCTGACTGGGTGGGGGGTCCGGGATTTTTCTGGATGGAGGGTGAAAAGGGGACGACGTAACCTCCGGCGATGATTCGGAGCACCCATTGGTCCTGAGTGATACTCTCCCAGGCCTTTAGATGCCTCGAAATTACCCCGACTGGCTCGAGCTGCACAGTCGGGCAATCCTTCAGGGATGCTGAGAGGTTGAAGAGCCACGAAGGACTCGCGGTCTCCAGTGTTGCGGGGCCTCTGCCGCCTCTGGGACGGCGTCTTCCGAAATATTTCCTCCTCTGCCTCTAGAGGGGATCGTCCTGCTGTGAGGGGTAATTCTTCTGAGATTTACGGAACCACATTTTCCTCCTCTTTAGCCTTGGGATAAGGCCGAAGGGAGAGGAAAACCGTGCTACGTCAGTCAAAGTTTTACCCTCTTGTTCACAGCGGGTCAAGGTGTCCTTTACCTTGGGTCCGAACAAAGAGGACCCATCAAAGGGAGCGTCGGCAAAGGAAGATTTGAAGGCCTCCGCAAAATGACACAGGCGGAGCCAGGCTTGTCTCCGTAGAGCAACACCCGTACCCGCCGCTCTACTCGCCCCCTCGGCTGCATACGAAATGAGCCTCATGGACGAGTTCGATATAGACGACAAGGTAGCCAACTGAGAGCTAACCGTCTGGGCTAACTGCTCAGGCAGGTTACCAGAGAGGGTATCTGATAGTTCCTTGATCAGATCCCTCTGAAGTCTAGTGAAGTGCGCAAGGTAATTCAGAGACCTTAATGTAAAGGCCGCTGAAGAGAGGGTGCGCTTCCCGTACCGGTCCATGCTCCTAGACTCCTTATTAGGGGGATGGACGGACGTCGAAGCCTCTGCCACATCTTGCTGGGTAGCAGATGCCACCACCATAGCATCTACAGCCACACCCTTGGTGAGAAATTCCTTTTCCGGGGGCGCTGACAAATATTGTTAGGGTGAGCAGGCACCGGTTCCACAGAATCTGGATGTTCCCACACCCTTCGAGAGATCAAATCCAGGAGCTCATCGAAGGGCGGAGACACCCAGGAGGCGGAGGGCTGAGCCCCGAAGGCCTTGAGGAACACCGACTCATCAGAGGAAGGGGGGTTTGGTCTGCCAGCCGCCTCGTTGCTTGAGGACTTCCAGGATGTCAGCAAAGGAGACATCATCCGAGGACGACTTGGGGGACCCTTCCGCATCATCAAGATCGGTGTCGGAGGTGATAGACTCGTCAGGGGAGTCGACGTGCTTCCTCTTGCACTGTTTTTTTCTTGGGGGTTCCTCCGAAGACTCTTCAGAGGGACCTCCAGAAAGAGGGGGACCCCCAATGGGGGTGACCTCAGGCCCCAGGGCTCCGCTGTCTTGAGACAGGGGGACTACAAAGGACCTAGTCTCCATGCCTAGGGAAGGTGCCGGGGAGACGGTGGAGGTAGCCAAAGAAGATTTGGCCAAAGCACTCCTCATGGCTCTAAAGGCCGGACCCCCAGACTCCTGGGAAGGTCTGACCCCCAAAGCCATAACAGCAGACGGCACTCCCGCAGCCGACGCACCGAGAGAGAGGCTCGGAACTGAAAACATCGGTCCCGAAGCGCCACCCTCGGGGCCGACAGAAGAGGTCCGTGTACCGAACTCCGACCCAAAGGCCGGAGTAGGAGTAAGGGTCGGAGCCGACCCGAACACCTCCATCGGCTCCACCAGCACCGACTCCAATGGTGCCGAGGCTGTTGGAGGAGGAACCAAGGCTAAAGGGTGGACCATCGGCTCCAAAGCCGACAGGGCTGGAGCCGAAACTAACTTTTTGAAGACTGGAGACTGAAACAGCCTTTGGAGCACCCTGTCGATGTCCGAATCTGACATCTTGGAGGATCGAGAGGAGATCGAATGGGTCCGACTAGACTTCTCCACCGGTTCCGAAGGACTAGGGGACCGGCTCTGAATTGACTCGATCAAAATCGGTGCCGAAGGAGACTCCATTATAATTTCCCTCGGTGCCGAAGAGGACTTCGGCGCCGAAGGGGAAGAGTCTGAGCGGACAACCCTCATCGGCTCCGAAATCAGCGGAGCCGATGAAGGTGATCCACCTCTCAAAGCTCCTGCCATCGGCTCCGAAGCCAGAGGAGTCGAGGCTGGAGGCATCGAGGCAGACCATTCCGCCCTCGGCTCCAAAGTCCGTGGAGCCGATGGAGAAGCCTGCCTAGATTTCTTAGTGGTCGGTTCCGACGGGCTGGTCGGAGCAGATGATTTCTTTTTCTTAGAGGAAGAAGAAGAGGAAGATAAGGCCTCTTCAAAAGTAGGCTTAATAAGTCCTTTTAAGATCAATTTATTTTTCCTCTCTTGGAGGACTCGAGAGGAAAAAGCGTGACACACAAGACTCCTGAAGGTGTTTGGGTCCTAAACAGTACACGTAAAGGGAGTGATCATCTGTTATAGACATTTTGTAATTGCATCTAGTGCATTTTTTAAATCCAGAGGGTCTGTGTTCTTTCGACATAATGTCAAACAGTTAGAAAAAACACAATAATCAGAACAAACACTAACAGTAAAAAAATTAGTTAACCAAGGGGTATTGGTCACACAACAGGAGGGCCAAGAACCCTCTAACTAAAAACGGGAACTTGATCACCTCACAAACACTACACAAAAAGGGCTACTCACGCACGAGGGGAAGGCCCCTCTAACTTAAACAGAAACCTTTCCCTGAACAAACAATATTTTACCACAAAGAAGTTAAAAAAAAACTCACTCATACACAACGATAGCTGTTAAAACAGCTTTTTGGTTAATTTTAAGAAATTCCTGACAGGAAAAACCTAATAAAGAAAGCACTTAGCTCAGCCAAGCTCAAGACCACGTCCTTGCTTAGTAAGCGGCAAACGAGATCTGGGGAATTAGTGGTGGTGCATCCTGGGATATAGAATAGCTCAGCCAATTAGAGACTTCGCTCTATTGCATAGCATGCCAAGTCGGAGCCGAGGATCGGCTCCGATCCCATCAGTACGGAATGTAGGCGAGATAGGATCACATAACATCTTTCTTACCCCATCTATCCAGCACCCTGGAGTCTCTAACACAGGGGGCAGGAGTTTTAGCAGTAGAAGCCTTAATGCCCTTGGGTCCCTGTGAAATATTCTCTGGATCCGTAATAGGATTTTTAAAAAGGAACTTGTGAGAATCAGGTACCCTGTAATATCGGTCAGGTTTTCTAGGAGCAGGATGCAAAGACTCAGATTCTGAAAGGGCATCATCAACAATGTCTAGTACAGGAGGTATAGCTAAAGGCCTATGCTGAGGCAGGAGTAAGAAATCCCTAAGCCTCTTTTTTGAATCAGAAAAATCCTGGCTTTCCCAGTGGAAATGCTCCCTTAGAGTATGTAAGGTCTCACCAAAAGAAAAATATTCTGGAGGGGAAGCAGAGGGAACAGAGTCCTCTGCATCAGAATCCTTATAAGTAGATAAGGGCAAATCCAAATCATCAGAAAAATCAGAATCCTGTTCAGAAGATTCATAAACAACTTCAGTCCTAGGTCTCTTAGAAGGGGGAGGTTGGCTTCCCCTGATTAGAGTTAGAAGATCCTCAGCCATTCTTATTTGTTTTTTAGGCATACAGACCTGAGCATGCGGGCCTGGGTGTCGGTTTCTTAGGCAAGGTTTGAGATTTTGGCCTAAATGAAGAAGGAGGCGTCGGATTAATATGCAAGTCCGTAGGCCTGAATACACCCTCAGAAGCCGATGCCTGCACAGCAGCTCCAGACTCATCCAAGGTAGAGACATCTGTAGGCTCCACAGCTGAAGCATCTCACGGATAACTGGACTCTGAATGGGTCTCAGTAGAGGCCTGCGAGTCAGAAGTAGCGGGTATCAGGGGCTGCGAAAGCGCCTCACTGAGTAGCGGCAAACTGGCGACTGGTTTAGGAGAAGCGTCGTTGGCAGCTTTGGACCTCGGCGGCCTGTCTTGGTCTTTATCTTTGCGTTTTTCAGAATCCTGGTAGTCGGGTGGCTAACCGATGACATTTCTGGATAATTAAACAGAGAACCGAAATATTTAGAAGCAAAAATATACAGACGATGGATAGCGCGCTGATTAAACAAAGCACAAAACCGACTGCAAAGTAAGTCGTGGTCAGGGCCTAGGTAAGGAATACAGCAAGAATGAAAATCTTTGTGAGGTATTTGCTTTCCACAAGTAATGCAATTATTAACTTTTACTGACATCGGTAAGGAGCAAGAAAAAGTTTCCCCAATGGAATACTTGGCTTTAGTTGAAGACTTCAGCTCAAACTCGAAAACGAAAATTTCAGGAGTTGGCCGACCGGCACTTGTGCACTGCTTCTGCTTCGGGCACCGCATTGCAAGAAAGACTGATGTACTGGCTTCGGCTGCATGTTTTATACCCTTGACGACCTGAAGTCATGGAAGACCGCAACCGACGCAGGATCAAAGACATTGATAATCAGGCCGACTGAGGGCGACTGCAATCAGATAACCCAAATGTGATGATTGCAACAGTGAAACACAAATCATCATAGAATAGATGCCTGATCCGGGCTGGTCTGGGGGGACTGGCTGGATTGCTCTTTTGTTTAGCAGCTTTTCTACTTCAAAAGCTGCCACCTCCCTTTGAGTGGGTGGAACATCAGGGAGGTGCTTTGGAGGCAAGGGACTGTTCAGAAAGGGAATGGAATAACCTCTGGATATTATCCGAAGCACCCAGCGGTGTGACGTTATGGACTACTATTGAGCTAGGTGCTTCGAAAAATGCCTCCCCCGACTGCCTCTAGAGTGGAGCAGTCAGGCAACCCCTCAGGGCTGCTGCACGGGTCAATCCGAAAATGGTTCCTGTGACCCGAAGTTCTTGGGAACCCCTTTGCCTCTGGGCTGGCGTCCACCTTGCCCCCTCTGCCTCTAGGGGAAAGGGAGTCCGGAGTGTCCCGGGAATGCTGAGACGTCCGGAACCACAACTTCTTTTGCCCTCACTGATTCCTGGAAAAGGACCATTCGACAGTTAGAGAAGCGGATCCCGACGGCCGACAGCATCTTCCCGTCCTGCTCACTCTGAACTAGCGTATCTCAGACAGTCAAAAGGGGCATTCGCGAAGGACGCCTTGAAAGTTTCCGAAAAATCGCAAAGCTGGAGCCAGGCATGACGCCTCATGGCCATGTCAGATCCAGCCGTCCTAGCGGCTCCTTCAGTGGCATGAGAGAGTAAGTGGATGGACGTTAGTCACCGACTTAAGAGTGGCCATACGTGCCGAGAATGAACATTGATCCTCGGCCGAAATGAACTGCGGGGGAGAGTCAGCGTACTCTTTCACGAGGATGCGCTGAAGTCTGATCACGTGGGCCATGTAGTTCAGTGCCCTTATAGCAAAGGTAGCTGAAGCATACGTCCACTTTCCGAGATGATCCATCGCCCTAGACTCCTTGTCTGGAGGATGGACTGAGGAACTCTTCTGCGCCAGTTCCTTTTTGGTGGCCACCGCCACCACCATAGCATCAACTGGGGAACCCTTACTACAGGCAGGCTTGTCTGTAGGAGGGCTCAAAATCTTGTCTGGCCATTTAGGTATAGGTTCTACAGTGCCCGGCTCCTTCCAAGCTCTGGTGGTAATGAGGCCCACCAGAGGATCAGCTGAGGGGAGACACCCAAGAGGTAGATGGGCCTGCATCGAACCCCTCCAGGAATACAGACTCGTCCAAGGAAGGCTTTTGAGCAGACCAGCCTCCCCTCTGACAGAGGATTTCCATTATGTCTCCAAAGGAGACATCTTCGGGAGGTGATCTGGGGGAACCTTCCCCTTCCTCCAAGTCGGTATATTCTGTGAGGGACTCTGGGCAGTCCATGTGCCTCCTCTTGCACTTGCATTTGCGATCTCCACGAGGGAGCTCACAAACAGCTTCATACTCGAGGAGAACTGGCTGGGGCACATCAGACACAGGCTGTCCCTGGGAGGAAGACACACTCAGCAGTGAGGGAGCAGGGACGGACTCAGAGAGTGAGGGGTCTCAATCCTCCTAAATGAACCCTCTCCACAACATCGAAGGCTGAAGGGGAACCAGCTTCTCTGAAACTAGCAGGACGAGTAACTGTGCCCCTCAGATCCGATGAAGGGATCACAGCCGAATCCGGAACAGACTGACCCAGAGGAATGGTATGTCCCAACCAGAAAGGAGCTGAGGACACGCTCGTCCCCCTGGATCTGACGCCCAAATCACGGCTCCGAGAGCTCTGATTCGACAAACTCAAGGGCATGTCTGGCGTCAAGGTTGGAGGAACCATCAGCGCTGACCCCCTGATTCCAGGGCTCCTTGGATCGAGGGATTCCGAAACCCGGGGACGGATTGGAGAAGGAGCTATCGGGGCAAACATCGGAGCCAAACTCCACACTCCAGCGGGAGAGGGATCCAGCAACACTCCCATCTGCAACTGAGTCTGTAAGAACCTTATCATCTGGTCCATGTCAGCCTCCGAGAGGCTTCTTGTGGATCTGGAGGACACCACCAACACCGGCTGGGAGGGCCGAAGCGAGGATGACCTCAAAGCAGGCCGAACCTCCTCCACCGGCTCCGGAGAAAAACTAGGGGAACGAAGCCAAAAGGAAGACGGCTTAGGAGTCTTGCCTGGGGTAGTTACCACTTTAACAGGAGGACACGAAGGATCCGATAGGTCCGCAGCTTTCTTACGACTCCTATCTCTGTCTCTCTCTTTTTCTCCATCTCTCTTCCTATGCTTTTCCTTCCTGGCCTGTATCATCCTGTTTAGAAACGGGAGTGCGAGTCCTGGACAGGGGAGGAGGACCAGAAGCTGATACGGCCACAGCCGTGGCCGAAGAAAAAGAAGCTGATTCTGCCAGGAAAAGCCCAGCCAATATTAACTTGGCCCTGCGATCCTGCAGGGCCCGTGGATTAAAGGCTGCACAAATTTTGCAGCCCGAAGAAAGGTGGGGAACCCCTAAACACACGATGCACAGAGTGTGGCCATCAGCTGGGGACAGCTTATGGCCACACTCTGTGCATTTGGAGAAAGTCGGCTTTTGAGGGTCTGACATCTCAACCCCCACAACAACAAAAAGGCTAACTAAAGCGCACCTAAACACACACACACGCACACACACACACACACACACACACACACACACACACACACACACACACACACACACACACACACACACACACACACACACACACACACACACACACACACACCAAAGGCGGGAAAGGGAGACCTACACTGACTACAAAACACAAAGTTTTACTACTATTTTTTTTTTTTTTTTTTTTTGAACGGAAACCAAAGGGGAGGAAGAAAGGGAAGGTAAACACTACCCACGCACACAAAACTGACTTTTGCACAGTTAAAGAGGAAAAATCCCACTCTACCTGCCTGGAGCTCAGAGATCACGTCTTGGCGAAGCTGCGGCAAACTAAATCTGAGGGATGGAAGGAGGTTGCAGTGTAGTATGGGTAAGGGGAGGAACTTGGAGCTTAGCTTGGAAAGCTGCCGGCTTAGATCCATATCAGATCTGAAACCCACAGGTTGATGACGAAATGAAGTTAACTACTTCAGACTGAAGGGTTCCACTGCCCTCATTAACCCAGAGTACCTTCTCATGGCGCCTCTGTGCTTAACACCGAGCGCGCCATGAGAAGATAGGAATTCCATTATGTTAACCCAGAGTGCCTTCCAGCAGCGCAAGTAAGTTTACAGCCCTAATTTGAAGGTATTTTTGAAAAATAAGTTGAGAAAATAACTGAATGCTGTCAGTTACCTTCTCAACTTAGGATTTAGAGTGGAGTTACTTGATGGTCCTATTGGACTTTTATAAGTAAATTGGGTCGGAAAGCTCCCTGTATATTCTTATGATTACAGCAAAGCATTTCCTAAATGAAGTGGTGGCAGCCAATCAGATTCGTACATGACTCAAGCACGTTACGTGATTTTTAGGTTTTAGTAGCGGCAAAGAAATCCTTGACTTGCCTGTAGTGTTTCATTTTAGCAGGTAAGATACTGATGAAAAGTTTGTATTGGTTTATTTTACAAAAAAATGCACTAAACCTTCAGGCAGAATGTGTCGATATATTTTTTAGTGTCCCTCTGAGTAAGTAAACATTCAACGGACATTCGTGCATTTTTTTATGTAACAGTTGTATATCACTATTTTTGCTAGCTAGCATTGTTATGAAACTTGGGTTGCTTTAGGGGTTAGAGTCTTGTAAAGTATTGCTACGGAACTGAGTAGTGTGTGTAATCTTCTTTTGATTCTGTTGTCGTCAACAAAAAATTGTCCGTTTTCTGGGCCGTTTTGAAAACGCTGCCGACTTTGGGCTTGCTAAACTAATTCTGGCCAATATGTGTTGGTGTTGAGTTTGTCCAAATGTCGTTCAACAAGTTTCGCTTCACAGTGCTACTTGAAGGAGCGAGGAGCCCTTTTTGTTGACTCACTGAGGCAGCCTATGATTCAAAATTACATTTATGTACCATAGCAGAAGCAGGAGTGGGGAGCTTTAGAATGTGTTCCTTTTTGTAGCCTGTATGCCAGTACGTAGGAGGTCATGTAAGTGAATTAGATTTATTTCCATTTGTGTACCCGTATGTAAATGGGGTTGTACAAGTCCATAGACTATATGAGAGATGTCTACTTTCTTCATTTAGTCTGCAATAATTAAGTGTGGAGACTATGGCAGAGGAAGATGATAGAGAACTTGGTTTGCCTGTTTTTATACTAAGAGACAACCCTGCAAGTTATCGTCAGCAATGCAACATCACAAGCTGATGAAAAAATGGCCCGAAAATAGACGTGGATGGTGTTATAAACTAATGCCTATGTCTCGGTAATGCAATAGGGCTTTACATTTGTGCTCTCTGCTGTCCTTTCATAAATTACAGGAAATTGTGGTGGATGTTCAAAAGTTTCTTTTGCAATATTAAATTAATGAACAAAATTTAAACTGGATTACCTGACTGTTTTGATTGAATGACTTTTTGCTACATTCTCAATGCTCAATGTCTGTTGATGCTTAATGCATATTGAGTAAGTGACTTTACTGTTCGTGATTTACTGCCTTACCAGATACATCAGGACTTCATACAGTTTCTCAATATTAAATTAAGGTACTATTTTTCTTATTGCAGCAGTTCACTGGGGCAACAGTATGGGAATGTTATTTTGAATGCATAGAATGATTTCATTGACTCCATTATGGAAATAATTACTTCATACAGCATTAGTACAGCTAAATGAGGACAGTAGTCAGTCGTTTGATATAAATGATTTTTTGCAGACATTGTCAAAGTTGCCAATACGTTGTATGAAATGTTTTGGCTAAAGGGTACAAAAGTACTGTTTCTCCCCTTATAGTGAACAATGCATGTTTTCATATTTATGGAAAAACTGTTTTGGGCACGCAGATTGTCTGAAAGAAAATCTTATAAAGGAGAATTGGGTAGCTTAATACTAGAAAATTAACTAAGGGGATTAGGTATGTTTTGAAAGAAGCTGATAAGCGGGCAGTATCAAAAGATGTGTATGAATGTGTGTGTTTGATGGCATGAAGAAAGGTAGGGTACCTGTTTTATGCACATTTTTTAGAGTATTCAGCCTGTTACGTTAGCTGTTGTAGATGATTTTGCATTTAGTGGCTAATCCTTGGCATGTATATATTTTGTTTAGTTGTTACATTTATTCTGCTCATATTTAGTGACTTCTTATATAAAGCATTATGTAATATTGCCGGCCTCCACTCTCAGGCTTGTCATCAACACTGAAAGGGTCATTGGGGGGGAATGTTTCATTTTGGTTCTTGTGAATACTTGGACATACTACCGAAGGGGGTCATGTGGCAAATGTTTTGTTTTGGTGCTTGTGCATACTTGGACATATTACTGAAGGGGTCACATAGCAAATGTTTCATTTTGGTGCTTGTGATACTTGGACATACTACTGAAGGGGTCTTGTGGCAAATGTTTCATTTTAGAGCTTGTGTATACTCGGATATACTACTGAAGAGGTCATTGGGAGGAATGTTTTATTTTGATTCTTGTGTAAATTTGGTATCGACTCTGTCATCCATTGCACCTGCACCAGAAATGTAACTGTCATAATGAGCATGCTCTCCTCTACTTGTTACCAAAAGGTTCTGCTTCCCATGTATACAGCACTTCCATGTAATCTCCATTTTCTACTCAATGTCTGTGCATATACAGTGAAAGTGTACACATCCCTGTTAAAATGCCAGGTTTTTATGATATAAAAAATATACTGAATGATGCAGACTGATCCATTGTGTTTGTCAGCTCAATAGATTTCTTTATGTTTGGTAGGTTTTATTTGATATTGATACTGTAGTATATGTCAAAAGCCGTTGTTTTTTTTTTTTTTTACGGTGTCAGATGTTTTATAATTTTATTTATTACCATGGATATGTGCATTCATTTTTGTCAACATGGGGTTTGCTGTTCTCAGAAATTTTGCATTACAGATCTGGATGTCTTTTTTAAATTCCTTTAGTTGTTTTTTTTAGCTAGCTCTTTTTCAAATTTATAGAGTTATTAGGGTCACTTTCAGACCTTTGTGCTTTGTAAAAAGTGACATTCTCATTTATCCCAACTTTAAAAGTAAATATAAGTGAGTGTTTAAACATGCTGTACTGAATGTTTCATTTTGGTGCATGTACATGCCAGGCATTATTACTGAAGGGTCATTTGGGGACATATTTCATTCTGGTGCTTGTGCATACTTCGTCATTTTATTGTAGGGGTCCCTTGGGTTAATGTTTCATTTTGGTGCATGTTCTTGCCAGGAAGTGTTACTGAAAGGTTGTTTTTTTCCAGTGTGGTTAAATTTAAGCTCGTTTGGAGAGCATAGTCTTAATTATTTTATATATTTTTCATAAATATGATCACCTAGTCTCAGATGTAGCTAAGAAATGCCTTATGGTTATCCTTAGCTAGGGATGCTAATTTTGATTCATAGTTTGCGTTAGAGGACTTTACAGGATGTCTTATTTGCTTGCTCAAGCTGAGAAGGATGTGCTTCCAATTCTGAGACTATTCCTTCATGTTCTTAGGCAGCAATGTCTTCCTCTTATTGTATAACCTGTTTATGGCAGATGTCCACCATACAAGCTTTTTTTTTTTTTTAGAGGATGTTGGTTTGGTCCTATCAACCTATGCAGTGCATATCCCATTACAGGTGTCCCTGCATCTGACCATTATAGGTCCCATTTGAAAGATCATAGTGTATGTCACTGCACTGCATGATGAATGTGTCTTTCCACTGTATTCGATTTATCTTGTTTGTATTTATTTTACATTTGTTGATTTGTCCTTGATGGATTCATTTAGCTCTGTTACTTTTATTCAGAGTAGTTTCTTCTAACCTTATCACGTTATGTTACTATCTGCAGTATTTTAAAAATGTTGCTCAGCCCAGAAATCAATGTATGCATTAGTAGGCCAACATGCATGATTACAGATAAGAATGTCTTAGATAATACATTTTTAATGAATTTTTACAGTTCAGATGAATACTGTCCTATTTATACCAGAATCACGGTTTACGTCTTTAGAATGGGTAATTGTGATGCTGTGTGTTTTGTGTATCTGTCATAAGTATGACATGTTCTTTAACTGAACCTCTGTCGATGTTTCACTTGTTGGATATGCCTGGTTATAGGAAGCATTGTACTTGATTGGTCTGAAGTATGCTGAATAAAGTGGAACATTGACTTCCTTGGACCAAGATACTTTACCCTTGTTTGTACATTGAAAAAACATAGAATGATTTCCTCACTAGTGTAGACATGTGATGGTCAAAGGCTAGATTAATATCTGTGTGTGCCCCCAAGTCCCTGACTACTGAGTCAAGTCTTAGGCATGTGGTATCAATATGACAGTCCCAAGGGCTGGCTGGCTGACTTCCTGGAGGATACGGTTATGTATTTCTTGGCAAGTTTGTGTTAGTCCATGGCTCAGATGCCAGTTATTTGTCTGTGTTAGTCCTTTATGGAGAGCATTTGTGGCATTGTTTCATTTGAGGATGTGCACATGCCTTGTGGTTGTCCTTGGCCTGGTAGGAGAAATGTACCTCAGAGTTGGCTTTGCAAGATTTTATTTGTCTTCAGATGTGTTTAGTTTTACACAGCTTTTATCTTGCTGGGTGCTGCACCTCCTACTTTTGGCCATGAATTTCTTCCTTCTGTTACAGAGCCTACTGATGTGATTCCACCATGGGTGGCTGTTACTTATTAGCTGTTGGGTTGCATGGTCAGTGTTTCCAATAATACATGGGTTTCCTGGGTCACAGAGGGGGGCCTATGTCTTCCAAATAAGTGCTATGGGATTTGGCTTATGGCACTTTCAAGATGGAGAAGCTGTATTCTTTATATTTACAGCCTCTAGCATATGTTTCACAATTTTTTTTAATTATATGAAGCAGTTAAATGTGTTTGCATTTCTTTAGAATGTGGTTATTGTACTACTGTGTAATTTTAGTTTCATAAGTAATATCTGCATTTTAAACCTGTACCGAACTGCTGTCTGGGTACTTTGCTACTTGGAATTTCTTTTTGCAGCACAAAATGTCATTTGCTTTTATCTGATTGGTGTTTTTGTATACAGAAATATAAAAATAGAGCCTTCAGTATTATTAAAAATGTAGGCTTTTGTGATCAGATGCTGTTCTTCTTTGGTTTATCTTTTGCCAGTATTGCACTAAGTAGAGTTGACATTATGAAAGGTGTTAAGTGCACTATTTATGTATGGGGAAATAAACTAAGAATCCTTTGTACAATTTTTTAAGTTTTAGAACAACCTTGGGCATAGTGGATTGCCAAGTCTGTTTGTGATATTACAGGTAGTATACTTGCTTTTGATGCAGAAGGCTGTGGGTTCTACTTCCACAGTATGTAGATGGATTGCTGATACTGTACTGTGTTGTACTTTTTACTCTGGCGGAGATACCTAGTAACAATGAACTTATCAGTTTGCCATCCATTCCGTAATGCAATCTTACTAGCACAAACTCTAGCTATGCCACTGATCAGTAAGCCATGGAAAATAACTTTTTGAGGTCCTAGCAAACTATAATATTCTTTTCCTAAGATTAAAGTATTGCCTACCATAAAATGCCCTACTTTTATCACAAACCCACATACTGCAAGTCATCAAAAAGAAAATCCACCGTTAACAGGACTGCTGGTAAGCAGACTTGCTCATTAGTTCCTTTTAGTACAACTTAGTCCGCAAGGTGGCTCCATCATTAAATATATATATATATATATATATATATATATATATATATATATATATATATATATATATATACACTATAAAGATTTATTTTTGTAAACAACTTGTACCATGATATGAATATGCTATATATGTGTTTCTCTTACCAAACTATATGAATGGCTACCAAACTATATGAATAGCTATCAGCTGTACTTCTTATTACTTACAGATCAGCCATATAAATTTAAGATTTTCTCTAGGCTTATTGCATTTCTGATTATGCTCAGCAGTTGTCTCAGTGATATAAAGGTTATTACTTGCTGACTACTTCCTGCATGGAGCTATGTTATATTTTGGGAATTTTTTCTGGCCTTTGTCAGTAATGTGTGCAACTTAGGTGGGAGGAAGGGCTTAGTGTTATACTATTTTACTGAATTACTGTATTACATAACAGCTGCACAAGGTAATATAATGAGTACCTACTCAACAGGTTATGTGCAGCAATTATCACCTGTGTCTGAGCATGCATACCTTTGCAGTAATGAAAGGCAGGTCATTATCACCTTAGCAATAAGTCAGTTACAATATAGCACTGAGTCATTATCACTTTTCAGGTAAAACTATCAGGAGCTGTCACTGTTATTCACATAAGTACAACTCGTTATCATATTGATGAATGCACAAGCCAGATTGTGTTTTATATATATATATATATATATATATATATATATATATATATATATATATATATACCTAATCTGTCTGTATTTTCACAAGTAACATACAGGTGCAAGTATCCATTTTATTAATTTAGTTCATATCTTTGTGAATTAATGTAACAAGCACATATGATGAAACAGTTGAATGTGTCAAACAATCACTACATGGTGCCTGTTGTATTGCTTTGCAGCTGCCTCTGTGCAGGTGAGTAACATTATATTGCAGATATCAAAGTTTGTTTCGGACTTGGGTTATGGAAATTATGACTCTTTCATATTTTGGTAATTAACTTTGCAAGGGAGCATCTGAATGTGCTAAGTAATACATCATTTTGAAAACAGTATTGATAGTTCTAACATGAGGAAAAGAATGGTGCCTGTATGTTGGACACATGTGCAGATGTCCACCCATGCTTTATTTCAGATAAGGTAAGACTGTCTTCTGTCTTCGGCATCACCACGGAAGATGTTTACCTGTTCAGAACGGATGGCATTCACCTGAGGAGGGCATTGCATTGTTCTTGACCAACCTCCACAATGGCATGAGGAGAGCCATGTAAGACTGCTAACATGCAGCTTGGGAGCAGAATGGAAAACACCCATGATCAAGTCGGACCAATATAGTAAGTAAAACACTATTATGAAATGTGTTGTGTAAAATTAATTTCTCTGAGCTTGGCAAACGACTCTTATGGAAATTATGATTTTTTTCATCTTTTGGTAAATAACTTTGCATGGGAGCATCTGAATGTGCCAAATAATATCTCATTTTGAAGAAAGTATTGCTGGTTCCAACATGGTAAAATAATTGTGCTTGTATGTTTGACACGTGCAGATATCAACGTTTGTTTGGTACTTACGATTATGGAAATTATTATTTTTGTCATATTTTGCTAAATAACTTTGAAAGGGAGCATCTGAATTTGCCAAGTAATATCTCATTTTGAAGACAGTATTGCTGGTTCTAACATGGTAAAATAATTGTGCCTGTATGTTTGACACATGTGCAG
This sequence comes from Protopterus annectens, assembly GCF_019279795.1. NCBI lineage: Eukaryota > Metazoa > Chordata > Ceratodontiformes > Protopteridae > Protopterus > Protopterus annectens. Next base: position 1,329,162,401 of record NC_056735.1, read on the forward strand.
ATATCAGTTTGTTTCGGACTTAGGTTATGGAAATTATGATTTTTTTTCATATTTTGGTAAATAACTTTGCAAGGGAGCATCTGAATGTGCTAAGTAATACCTCAGTTTGAAGACAGTACTGATAGTTATAACATGGTAAAAGAATGGTGCCTGTATGTTGTACTCATGTGCAGACATCAAACTTTGTTTCGGACTTAGGTTATGGAAATTATGACTTTTTTCATATTTTGGAAAATAACTTTGCAAGGGAGCATCTGAATGTGCTAAGTAATATCTCATTTTGAAAAGATTATTTACAGTTCTAACATGGTAAAAGAATTGAGCCTGTATGTTGTACTCATGTGCAGATATCAAAGTTTGTTTCGGACTTAGGTTATGGAAATTATGATTTTTTTTTCATATTTTGGTAAATAACTTTGCAAGGGAGCATCTGAATGTGCTAAGTAATATCTCATTTTGAAAAGATTATTTATAGTTCTAAGATGGTAAAAGAATGGTGCCTGTATGTTGTACTCATAGGCAGATATCAAAGTTAGTTTGGAATTAGGTTATGGAAATTATGATTTTTTTTCATATTTTGGTAAATAACTTTGCAAGGGTGCATGTCAGTGTGCCAAGTAATACCTTATTTTGAAGACAGTGTTACTCCTTACAACATGGTAAAAGAACTATGTATGTGCACTCTACACATGTACATATATCACAGTTTGTTTAGTCTTGTACAATTATGAAAATTGTACATTTACAATACTTTTCATTATTATGCCCATATCTTTGCAAGGGAGCATGGTGATCACGCAAATGATGCATCATTTTGAAGCTGACATTCAGATGCACAACTTCTACACTGATATGTAGACTCTGTCCGTTACAGGTGATGAGATATTATGCTTTGTTTATTAATCAAATATGAAAAAATAATATATTAATCATATTTATGTGAATATCTACAGAAAGGAATATCACACAGTAATGGTTAAGGTATCACTTTAAAGCTGACATTCATATTAGCAAATTACATTCAAATTGTATGGGTCTGCATGGGACATTGACCAAGATATTGTGCTTTGTTTTTCCAAAAAGGTAAAAAATATGCACAATATCAGCATTCCTTCCCAAACATTTAATAATGACTTTGATATACACTGTCAACATTTACACTGAAAGTAGAGCTGGGACTCACTATTTGTTCTTGTTGTTGCTGAATTTACATTTCTTCCTTTTGTTGTTTTTTAATCATGACGAGTGAGTCCATGTGCTCCTTTCCGCGTATATTCAGAGAAACTGGTATAGAAATATTTCATCGCAATGGTGATATTAATGGTCGTAATAATGTTTCACCAACTAATGATGCTGATAATATTCCGTCTGGTATGACTAAAGTGACCCCCTGAAGTTCCAGGAGGCTCCGGTTTGGGTATTATGAAAAAATGGGAGAATTCCCGAAGGAGAACTACTACTAATCCGTTTGCAACGGTAGGCAAGAAAGTTACTATTCCTGATAACCCTGATGCACAAGACTTGTGTACCAAACTTGAAAAACTAATTTTCAAAGAGACAGCGTTTTTTTATAATATTGGTAGTCTGGAAAGATATGCAGAGTTAGACATTACACCACGAGGTCTGAGATCAATTAAAAATCCATCTACACCATTTGATCTCACTGATGAGACAGAACTTACATTTCATGATCGATGGATAGCAGCTGCACATCGTTGCAGTGCTGAATGGGTCTCTATTTTAACTGAAAGAGACAATATTAAGAAAGATAAACTTGTGGTTGAAATGAAACAAGTTTGTGAACAACTAGTTAACATCACTTCCAATTCCACATTAGAAAATTTTCTTGTGGGTATTAATATGAAACTGACTAACTATGAAAAAGATTTGGTGGACCGAAAGAAATACAAATTAACTAGAGATATACGGGACTATGAACACAAGAGGGCGTTTGTGTTCTCGAGCAATCAGAGAATCAGGAAAAAGGCTGTGTCCTTTCAAAGAGGAAATCCGGTTTCCGAATCATATAAAAACAAAAGCTTCCTGTCTGGCGAGAGTGGGGCATCGTCATGGGAAGAAGATGACAGGGAGAATTTTCCAGAGTTGCCAGGAGGTGCAAACTCGGAAGGTTTTCGGAAAACCTATTCGGAACCCAATGGACATTATGCCAATTCTAGGAAAAGGGGATGGACCAACTCGGAACGCCATAGAGACTCGGGCGATGGACATTTTAAAAAAGGTAGATGGGCATAATTTAAACAATGAGACTTTAACTAGCAGTTATGTGGTTAATTTGTCCAGTTATAAAGTACAGTTTTGTACCTACCATAAATGTAGATGTCCGAGAGGTATGCATCTGCAGTCCTTACAAATGGGTTGTCCTGTCGTCAGGCAGCCCTTCGGTCGGCCGGATTCCAAAGTCTGGGTCTGGCCTCGGCTGATGTCGTACTTCACCTGACGTCATAGCTGCAGTTCTTCGGGTATAAAGGTATCAGCCGACACCATTTTCCTCAGTGTTTCTTGCCCCAGATGCCAGGTGCCCTCTAGGAAGGCTAAATTTGGATAAATGTAAAAGTTTCCAAATAAGAGAGAGCAAATAAAAATAAACATGTATATACATATATACAAACAAATACACCATAATAGATTCCCCCAGCTAGCTAGAAGATGGGCAAATACCCTAGGAGTACCACAGAGGGGAAGGAGGGAGGGTAATCCTGACTGCAGATGCATACCTCTCGGACATCTACATTTATGGTAGGTACAAAACTGTACTATGTCCTTCAAGGATGCATCTGCAGTCCTTACAAATGGGTAGAATACCATAGCCAAACTGCGGGAGGAGGAATAATAAGATTATGGTGTAGTTAAGATCCCTTGCAAAACAGCAGTGGCAAAACCTGCTCGGGATCTGGAGTATAAGGGTAGATTATAATGCTTGGCAAATGTATGCACGGAGCTCCAAGTAGCAGCATCTAAAATGTCTTTGGTAGCCACTCCTCGTAAAAAGCTGTAGTAGTGGCTGTAGCCCTTGTGGAGTGAGGTCTGATGTTTTCTGGAGTTGTCTTTCCATGGTAAGAGTAACAAAATCTAATGCAATTTCCTATCCACTTAGAGATTGTCTGTTTTGAAATTGCTTTTCCTTCCATTCCTGTTGCATATGCTACCAGTAGCTGGTCAGTTTTTCTATTGCTCTTGGTCCTGTCCAGGTAGTAGCGCAATTGCCTATGTACATCCAAGGTATGTAATAGTCTTTCTCCCCTGTTCTGTGGGTTGGGGAAGAATGTAGGCAGGTGGATAGCTTGGTTTAAAGATACCCTGGAGACCACCTTTGGCATAAAAGTAGGATTAGTTCTCATGGACACTCTATCTTGATGGAAGATAAGGAAGGGCTGTACTGCCATTAATGCCTGTAGTTCAGAAACCCTTCTTGTGGAGGTGATTGCAAGCAGGAAAGCAGTTTTCCATGATAAGTACTGTAATTCTGCTGTTGCTGCTGGCTCGAAAGGAGGGAGTGTCAACTTTTCTAGCACAAAGTTCAAGTCCCATGCGGGCAATGGTGGCTTCCTTGGTGGTTTTACATTTTTAATTCCTCTCAGAAACTGCCTGAGTAGAGGATGTGAGAAGACTGGAGGGTCCATGTTGTATTCTGCTGAAATAGCTGATGCATGAATCTTAATGGAAGAATAGGACAGGCCATTGTGGAAAAGCTCTGCCAAGTATTCCAGGATGTTAGCAATGTTTACCAGTGACACATTTTCTCCTTTTGCTGTACTCCAAATGAGATATCTTTTCCATTTTGCTGAATAAGTTTTCCTTGATGAGGGTCTGCGAGCCTCCAAGATAATGTCTTTAACCCTTTGAGATAATTCTGGGTTATTCTGTCTTATGCAATGTTCCAGGCAGCTAGCTGCAGTGTTTTTAGGTTTGGATGCAGGGTTTTGAAGTTGTTCTGTGTTAACAGTAAGGGAACTAGGGGCAGAGGCCATATTTGTTCCCGAGACATGCTCCTCAGTAATGGGTACCAATGCTGCCTCGGCCAGTCTGGAGCTATCAGGATGATCCTTGGACGGTCTTCTTTGATCTTCAATAGCACCTTGTGCATCAAAGGAAGAGGTGGGAATGCATATGCTGTCAGGTTTTTCCAACTGAAAGATAGGGAAGTCCACCTTCCAAGCAAGTGGGTGGTATGCCCCTGTGCAGAATTTTTCCAATGGTGGTTGTGTGGGGAAGCGAATTAGTTTTTCTGGTAGTCCCCCTTTCCTGTAATGGATTTGAAGATGTCTGGATGCAGCATCCATTCGTGGGCATCCGTGGTAGTTCTGCTTAGGATGTCTGCTAGTATATTTTCTTTTCCTGGTACAAATATTGCTTGTAACTGAATGTTGAAGCTCAGGGCCACATTCCAGAGGTCCATTGCCATCCGGCATAGAGGGTATGAATGTGTGCCTCCCTGTTTGTTGATGTACCACATAACTGTGGTGTTGTCCGTCCTTATCAGCAATTGACCCTGTCGAAGAAATGGTCTGAATGTCTGAATTGCCAGTTTTACTGCCAGCATCTCCTTTTGATTTATGTGTAGGTTCAGCTGGTCTTGAGTCCATAAGCCTTGTATGCACTTGTCCAGCATGTGTGCCCCCAACCGAGGTCTGAGGCGTCCGTTGTGATAGTCTGGCTTGGTTGAGTGCTGTGGAAGGGCAGCCCTTTGTTCGATTGACAGGCCTGAGCCCACCATTGGAATTCTTGCTTCAGGCATGGAATTATTGGAATTTGGGTTTCTAGGCTGTGCTTGTGCTGAGACCATAAATTCCTTAGGAACCATTGTAACTTTCTCATATGTAGTCTGGCATGTGGAATCAATATTATGCAGGATGCCATGTAACCCAGGGCTTGCAGGACTTTCCTTGCTGTTAGCTGGTTCTGCTTTGTTAATGCCATGAAATAGAGAGGAAGGTGCTTCTGTTTTTCTACTGTGAGGGATGCCATTTGATTTGATGTGTCCAGCTCTGCACCCAAGAAAGTTATCCTTTGGGATGGTATCAGCCTTGACTTTTTTATATTGACTGTGTATCCCAGGGCTTGTAGTAGATGAATGACCTTTTTCAAATCTTTTGCTAATTTGTTTTTGTTGTCCGCTTGTAACAGGCAGTCGTCCAGGTAAGGGTAAATTTGAATTCCCTGAAGCCTGCAATGAGCAATTACTGATGCCAGGCATTTCGTGAATACTCTGGGCGCAGTAGATAAGCCAAAGGGCAATGCTGAGAATTGATAATGCTCTGATCCTGCAAGAAATCTGAGGTATCTTCTGCAATTTGGTCGTATGGGGACATGCAGGTATGCCTCCTTGAGATCTAGCGTTACCAGCCCAGACTCCTTGCCCAGCATGGGAAGAAGCTGCTGTAGGGTCAGCATTTTGAATTTTGGAACAATCAGGTATGTGTTTAGAGCGGACAGGTCGAGAATAGGTCTCCATTGGTTTTCTTTTCTTGGCACCAGGAAAAGTCTGGAGTAAAATCCTTGCCCTTGTTCCATAGACGGTACCCTTTCTATAGCTCTCATCCTTAGTAAGTGGTGTATTTGTTCTAGAGCTTTTGTCTTTTGATTTGGAGGTAGGTTTGGCATTCCTCTCTTCCTTGGTAGAGTATGGAAGTGAAACCTGTAACCTTGGTCTATTGTCTGTAAAATCCATTTGTCTCCTGTGATGCGATGCCAGTTTTCTGAAAATAAGGCTAGCTTTCCGCCTAAGGGTGCTTCTAGTTGTTCCCTGGTAGGCGGTCTCAGAGCCAAGTCACTGTGATTGTCCTGTGGAAGTGGTGGTGGCTGGATGTGTGGCAGTACTTCGCTGGTTGTTAGTCTGCCACTGACGTCCCCTGTAGGCACCTCTGGATTGACCCCTGCCTCTTGGGCGCCTATTCCTGCCTCTCTGAGCTCTGGAGGTGTCTGGAAAGGACCAATTCTTGGAAGGCCAGTTCCTACTAAATCTTGGAGGCTGGACCTGTAAGAAATCCTTGACTGTCTGGACAGATTTTGCTTTCTCTTCCACCTTCTTCAGCACCTGCTGTGCAGGGGAGCCAAACAAATCGAGCTTATCCATGGAAGCATCTAGGAGCTTTGATTTAACATGGTCTGGTAAGGACTGCTCTTTTAACCATGCATGTCTTCTGATCACTGTACCAGTCATAGGTGATCTAAAGGAAGCCTCCAGTGCATCATAGCCGCATTTTAAGGAATGATTACTGACCTGCTGAATGTTATGTACCATTTCCTGAACAGATTTTTTGTCTAATGGTTCAGACGAGGACAGTTTTTTAGTTAACTGATCTAACAAATTCCTGATACTGAATCATGTGGAATTGACAGTTTAAGGCCCTAGCCGAAAGAGTAGCAGAAGGGTAAACTTTTTACCCCATCTCTCTAAGGCCCTAGATTCCCTTTCAGAGGGAGGGTTTTGGCAGAGGTAGCTGCTACAGCCTTGGGTCCCTGGGAGATAGTTTCAGGATCTGCAAAAGGAGCCTTATACAAATGATAATGTGTGTCCGGAACCCTGTAGTACCCTGTTGGGCTTAGCAGGGGCCGGAGGAAGAGAGTCAGGAGCAGTACAAGCATCATTAAATGCATCATCCACAACAGTAAGTACTGGAGGAATGGCTAAAGGCCTATGCTGTGGCAAATGCAAAAAGGTCCTAAGCCTTTTCCTAGAGTCTGAAAAATCCTGGCCCTGCCATTGAAATTGTTCCCTCATAGCATGCAAGGTTTCCCCAAAAGAAAATTCCTCAGGCGGAGAGGCAGAAGGAATGGAGTCTTCTGCATCAGAGTCCTCATAAGGAGAATAAGGGCCCTCTGGAGGGTTTGTATTATCTGAATCATCAGAGGAGTAATCTGAAGAAACTGGCTCAGGGGCTCTGCTCTAGGCCTCTTCTCTGGAGGTGGGTGAGAGGCCCTGTCAGGGTGAGGTTGGGATCCCCGGATCAAAGAAATGAGATCCTCTGCTAGACTAAGCATTTGAGAACTAGAGCTAGGCCTGTGAGAGGGGGTCTTAGCAGGCACAGTTTTGGTAGATTTTGCTGCTTTAGCCCTGGCAAAAGCCTTAATCGACATGGATGCAGGGGGCCTAGCAGCTCCACGTGCAGGAGTAGATATATCTAAAGGTATAGTATCAGATAAATCCTGTGAACCTGCAAGAGCAGGTGGGATTTCAGTAGCAGATTCAGCCATGCTGGATGAGGCCTCAGTAGGAGGCAAGCTTTCGGCCGAAGGAAGAACCGTGGACTCGGTTTCAGCCGAAACCGAGACACTCACGGTTGACTTAACTGCGGTTTCGGCCGAAACCGCGGACCGCGAGTGTCGGTCCTTTTCCTTGCGCTTTTTAGTTAATTGCGAAGGCGGAGTTGCCGGCGGCATATTGTAAGCAAAAGCGGAGCCGAAAAACTCCTCAGCAAATTCCGACCGACGTCTAAGCGTCCGCCGGTTGAAAGAAGCACAGGCTAGACAAGCTGCTACGTCGTGGTCTGGGCCTAAACAAGGTAGGCAGTAAGAGTGGAAATCTTTATGAGGTATTTGTTTCCCACAAGTTAAACAGTTATTCACTTTTTCTGACATCGGCTGAGGCAAGAAAGAGTCCCCAACGGGGTACTTAGCTTTTAGAAGTCTTCGGTAGTAGTAATCTCTGGTTCTGACCGACCGGCACTTGCGAACAGCTTCTGCTTCGGGCGCCACGCGGCAAGAAAGACGGAGGAAAATGGCGTCGGCTGATACCTTTATACCCGAAGAACTGCAGCTATGACGTCGGGTGAAGTGCGACATCAGCCGAGGCCAGACCCAGACTTTGGAATCCGGCCGACCGAAGGGCTGCTTGACGACAGGACAACCCATTTGTAAGGACTGCAGATGCATCCTTGAAGGACATCTTAGATAATACTGAATTATGCATTTTGGAAAAAGGGCTTAAATTTGTTCCTACGTGTTTTCCTAAAAACATGAATTGAAAATAGAATTATTTCAGCTGTGTCGTAAAATGAATTTAAGGGAATATTTTTTTAGATTAAATTACTACTCCCATAGTGATGTTAATCATTCTATTGTGGAAATATCTAATAGTGACATTGATAGTGATGAGAGCTTTTATTCTTGTTTGTTGGATGATGAAGATATTAGTTCATAGGTTCATAGGTTCATAGGTTTATACTAGGCTATCTGCCCTAAGGCATTTATAAGCCTAGCCCAAATTTTTGTGACTTCATACACCCCTTATAAAAAAAAATACTGCCTATTAGTTTGTTGTTCTGTCCTGTCAGACACAGACACCAAGAGATGATTCCCTCGGTCACCCCACTCCCATCCCAGATTTCTCTTGAACGTTGAACAGAGTCAGCCTCTCTGCTCTGCTCTGCCTCACATGGACGGAGATTTTATCTCCCACAGCAGTGGTAGTTGAGTCCTATTTATATCCGTCCATGTTATATTGCTGGCTGTTCCGGTTTTTGTGGTGGTTGGATTTTTTGGATTTGGATTTCCGGGGAGGACAACCCATTAATTCGTCAGGCATGGGTGCATGGCGTATGTCAGGCACAGTCAGCCAACCTCTGGCTCTGAGCAGATGGTAGCACTCTTCTGAGCTGGAGTTTCTTCCTTCTGGCAGCTTATATTTTGGATTTTGGAGTCCTTTTTATCCTTGGGTGAGGGAGATTTGGGGGTCTCCAATTGCTGCAGATGGGAATTGATGGTGATCCGGAATGGGGGTACAGACTCTATATGTCTGAATTAAAGAGTGATGTGAATCCCAAATGACTCAAGGTGGGTAATGTGTCACTTTTCAAACCACTTTAGCAATGTAGAAGACAAGTCTAACCAACCAACCTCTTCTGAGTCTCAAAGAGCCCTAGGAAAGTACCGGGTCCCCAGGTCCCTTAGCAGGGCTTTGCTGCTCTTCTTTTTTTAGTGGGTTGGATTGGCTTTGGTTTTTTCTTGTTTTTCCCGGCTGGCTTCTGAAGTAAGTTTTTGGCTTCTTTTTTTCATCTTGGCCGTGCATCCAGCTATCTGTTCCCGTGGAGATGCTTCTGTTGGAATCGCCTGAAAGTGCCACTGTCCAATGCTCCCATGTTGCCCTGTACTTCTGAGTTTATCAGCTCAATCCTCCTATGTTGTCTGTACTTGAGAAGTGGGACCAAACTGAAGGGGCCAAGGTGTGACCCTGTGGGAGCAACACATACCTACGGGTATTGGTTCTGTCATTTGAGCAACTCTAACTTTGTGGGTTCTGTGGGTTTAGCGTAGTGTGGCTTCTTTTTGTGCACAGGTTTAAGTTATTTTGTGGTGTAAAGCCTACAAGGTCATCGTAAGTTTGGTATTGAAACGTTTCAAGGCCAGGCTCAAGGGTATTGGTATGGAAGCCCTTCCTCAAATCAATGGTAGGCTGTAACTCCCTCCTCTGACTTCCAATGGACTTCATCCATCATGATCAAAGTCTGACAAAGCTTTCAAACCAATCTTATCTTCCCTGTAGCAAGTTTTTGCTATCCTTGGTGGTGAGCTCCATGGTCCTCCTCTCCAGAGCTGCTGCCAGAGGGTTGCTGTGTCTATTCCTGAGCAATTACAGCATTCCTCCTGTGCCTTATGGAGGGGATTTTAGCTGCCCGTGGCTTCTGCTGGGCACCATCCGCTGGTAAGGCTGGCACAGCAACAGCTGCATTTGTTGCAGGTTTGCTTGGTTTTTAGCTGTAGAGACTCTGAAATGGCTGTTAATCCGGGTCCTGTTGATGCTGTGTAGCACCTGGGGTAGAGTGCAGCTTTCTGTCCTGGATGTTGTTGGCTTGTCTCTAGAGGCTACACCCTGTGGGTCTTGAGATGTTCCTTTGGGTGAAGTTTGCACTGTTATGAGTGTCATGGGTTTGAAAAGTGTCTCATGGTTGTCTGAGGCATGTATGGCAGTTTCTGTTAAATCAGCATATCTGGGAGTTTTGAGTGCTTTTCATTTTTGAAAAGGAGATTCCAACTCCTTAATTTTTTTTATAAATTTTGTTATGATTTTCTCCTTCCTTTCTTTATTTTCTACAATGAATTTTTTTCCTTGGTTTGGATTTTTGGAGTCAATGCCCTTTGGGATTTTGCTTTAGGGATGACTTGGCTTTCTCCTCCTCAGGCAAAGTTGGTTTTTCCTGGCTCATACCCTTTGAGACTCGGACATGGTTCTCTTTGTGGGATGGCTCTTGCTTTTGTTTGGGTTCACCTTGGTCATGCAGTTAAGGAGGTGTTCATAGAGTGGGTTGTTTAGGGCATTGCTTTTTTTTGTTGGGGCTGGCTGTGGAGTTTTGTGTGGAGGATACCACACCAGTCTTCTGTTAGTGTGGATAACGCTTTAGAGAAGTTGTTTTTTATGGTTTGTTTGTTTGAGTGAGATCTATTATATTTTTTTCTTCTGTTGGGGTGGGATGATTCGATCTAGACAATGTGTCCCATACTCCGTGACCAGCAATTTTGTCCCATGCAAATATCGATGTGATTTAAACAATTTTCTGTAGATTAGAATGTAGTTGTAGTGACTTGCATGAGAATTTTTAGATAAGTGGGTCTATATTAGATCAGCTTGACCTTATTTTTTGAATGCTGAATGATGGACTATATTTTAGTGAAGGTGCTGGATTGAGTGGAGAGGATTCATGTGCGGTTATATGGTTGTGATAGGGTTAGGGTCAGGGTTCCTAGGGTAAGGAAGATTTGTAGTGGAAGGTTCATTTGTCATGAAAAGTATAAGTGGATGTGAGTATTAGGGTGGGTTAGGTGAGTTAGATTTGGGATGGGGTGGGTGTGTGTGTGTGGTGAGTTTTGTGAGGGCTTTGGTTCATTATGTCTGGACGTTTATCATAAGTTCATACTCGATTAGTCTGCCCTGGGGCCTAGCCGTCTTGAAGCTCCGGGCCAGATTGGGCCTTGAATGAGTTCAGTGAGTGATTTGTGGCCATTATCTGCCCTGTGACTTGGTAGTTAGGTGTGCCCTGTCTTTGGAACTGACCTGCAAGAGTTCCTAGTGATTTGGTACTGATCCCCATCAACTTACTGAAATTGTGCCTTTCAATGGATTCCTCTGCCTTGATTCTGCCTCACAGGGTCTGGATTTCCCATGAACTGGAATTGGAGCCAGTCCATGAACCTGTCCTCTGCTATAGCCATGTATTTCTTTGCTGTGGGTTTTTAAGGTTGCGCTGCTTACTGAGTCTTTTTATGAGGTTGGGAGGTGGAGCATGTCCATAGATTTGAGATTTGACATAGTGGGCTGATTTGGATTATAGAATATGGCAAGATATCTGTGATCAACTGATGAGGGCTGAGTTTTGTTAAGTAGAAGCAGCATATTTTTGATGATTTTCTTCAGCATGTGGCACTGGTCTGAGGTCCTTGATGTCTTTGGGTTGAGGATTTTGTCGGTCTTGCTTATGATAAAGGTAACCCCTAAGGTATGATGGGCCTGATGAGCATTGTATGAAGGGGCATGACTGTAGGTTTGAAGGAATAACTAAACATTCGTGTACTTTAATATTATGTAGAAGGTTTTCTACCACTTTGGCAATGTGGTTTTCAAAGGAGAGATTACTTCAACTTTGTGCCCTAGGTCCTAAATTATAACTTTCTCTGTACTTTCAGGGTGTCGATTGATGTGCCAATTCTAGTCTTTTGTGTTTTGCCAAAGGGTATGACTATACATTTTTTGTGGTCCCAGGACAGAACCATGTGGGCACCAGTATCTACCCTGTTGACCCCTTTGATTATTTGTTCTGTGTTATCTGTGGTTGTGAGTGGTGCCCAGATTGAAGTGGGTGCTGGTGGGTGGGATTATTGTGTCCTCCCTCATTTGCTTGCTCAAGTCTCTTCTGTGGGTTCTAGTCTGGAAGTCCCAGTTCTGTACCCCTCTTAGGGGTATAGACTTTTTCGAGTCTGGTCTGCAATGAGCACAGAGTGGTCTGTGGGTTGTTGTCTTTGGAGCCCAGTTTGTTTGGCATCTTGTGTGATATGGTTGTGGTTTTATCTTCTGCCTGCCAGTAGCCCATTGACAAATTGTGGGTTTGTATTTGCAAATAATTTATCTGGAATGTGTCTATGGTTCATGTGTTCAACTCCTTAAGTGACCCTTGTCCTTTCTGTGAGGATTTTCATAATCGCTTTGTCCCTTAGCTATTAGAATTCATCTCCAATGCCTACTATTTATTTTTCTGTGTGTCAGGCGAAAGTCTGTGCACTGAGGAGAGTAATGGGGTATTTTTTCTATGATCTCCATATTCATCAGTGATGAATTTGAACCTCCAGGGTATCCCATGCTCTGCCCTCTGAGTTGCGGAAGATTTCTTGAAAGCATAGGAGTTCTGGGGTGATGAATCTATCCTCCAGTTCGCTTTATTAATAGCTTGGGTCAAGGTTTAAGTCTCCAGCCCTTGTGGCTCTGATGGATCTAGATTTTTTGAGGTGAAGCATATTTTTCCACCCTGGCAGGACATTTTGGATTATGAGCCATAAAGGTCTCAAGCTAATGCTTATAGTACTTTAGATGCAAGCATGTTAAAAACTAATAGTTCTTTTTTACCTCCTTGTAAGAATTTGACAATACAAAAGTTTGAGTCTATGTTGAACTTGATGTTAGACAAAGAATTAGAACATTTTATGAAACAAAAACATTATTATAATTTAACAAAAATAGAATGGAATAAACTACAGTTAAGTAAAAATGAGAACATAGTATTCAAGCCATCAGATAAGGGGGGCAAACTAGTTATATTAAATTCTTGTGATTATTATAGTATGTGTATGAAACATCTTGACAACAAAGCTGTATATCTTGAAATTAATATATCGTATTTGAGGAAAGCAGAAACTGATTTCAATGCTTTATTACAGAAAGGTATCAGATTACATTATTTAACAAAATTGGATGTTGATCGTAAAATAATAATTAAAAACAATAAGATAGCAAAATTTTTCTGTTTACCTAAGGTTCATAAAAATCTGGACAGTCCGCCCGGCCGTCCCATTGTGTCAGCTTATGGTTTTTTTACTTATAATTTATGTACTTTATTACATGAAATTTTGATTAAAAAAGTTTTGATGTTACCTTCTTATATTAAAGACTCCTACGACTTCCTTCAAAACATTAGAAATATTTATTGGAAGGAAGGAATGTATTTTATTACTGTTGATGTAGTGAGTCTTTATACGAATATTTCCCATTTTTGGGGTTTGGAAGCCATTAAGTTCTTTTTGGGCGATAGCCCTAAAACACATTACATACTGGAACTGGTTGAATTTTGTTTGAATAACAATATCTTTGAATTTAATGGTATATTGTATAAACAATTGACTGGAACAGCTATGGGAGCGGCCTTTGCTCCGGCTTATGCAAACTTATTTATGGGGATGTTTGAAAATGAATTTTTGTATAGACTGCATTTTTTTAAGAAATATGTTATAAAATATTATAGATTTATTGACGATCTTATTTTTATTTGTAAAGATGGTTATGAGGTTTCTGGACAATTTATTCATGAATTAAACACCAATAAATATGGTATAAAATTCAGTGATATACAAATGGGTTCTCAGGTTAATTATTTAGATATTTCCCTTAAAGGCATAAATAGTCACTTAATACATACTAGTATTTATAGAAAATTTGATGAAATCAGTTGGAAAATGTGTGGCAGTAGTTGCCACCCTATTCATACTTTAAAAGCCATTCCTTATGGAGAGTTTATTAGAATTAAAAGACTGAATACTGATGTTAAACTAGCTTATGATGAAGCTCTTAGGGCAGCTGAAATGTTTATAAATAGAGACTATGATGCAACTGATGTTAAAAATAGTCTCATGAAGGTATTTAAAAATAATTCTATTATAAAGACATTTGATAGTGGGCATAACAAAAATAGATATAATAAAAATGAATTAGATGAAGAGAAGATGTTTTTTGTTACAAAGCATACTAACTTTTCCGGTATTGTTAATGAATTGGTTAAACAGTATTGGAACTTCATTAAAAAAGAGATTGTTTCTTTAACGAATACTGAGTTGGTTATATCATATAAAAAAGCCAAGAGTATTCAGAATTTTTTAGTTCATAGTATTTTTAAACAACCTAAGATAAATATATCTAATAATATTAAAGCTGTAGGAACATTCCCTTGTGGTAATTGTTCCATTTGTAAATATGTAGTTACTGAAGTGGTCAAGATTAATGAAAAAAGTTTCACTGTTAGAGCCAAATACTCTTGCTTAAGTAAGGGAATAATCTATGTTATTTTCTGTTCATGCAACAAGTATTATATTGGTGAAACAAAGAGAATGTTAGCGGACAGAATTAAAGAGCATGTTAGAGATGTGAAAAACAAAAAATTTAATAGTCCTATTGCGGAACATTTTAATTCTGTACATGGTGGTAGTACTAGTTGTATGAAAGTAACTATATTAGAACATGTACCTCTTCACTATAATAACATGGAATATCAAAAGAATATATTGAGACAGAAGGAGTCCATTCTTATTATGAAATATGGCACTTTATTTCCCCATGGTTTAAACAAGGAATGTAACTGGCAAAGCCTTATTTAGGGCTATAACTTTAAATATCTATTATGCATTTTTTTAATTGATTGATTGTTTAATTGAATTGATTGTTTTAATGTTGTATATATTGTGAATTTTTAGAAGCTTTAGGGTTTTACTCTGTAAAGGCTGTGGCCGAGGCGCTAAGAGAAATAGAACTGTGATCAATAGAATTGTATTGAATAAACCTTCAAGAAACTGAAAGTAGAGCTGGGACTCACTATTTGTTCTTGTTGATGAAAAAATAATATATTAATCATATTTATGTGAATATCTACGGAAAGGAATATCACACAGTAATGGTTAAGGTATAATTTTAAAGCTGACATTCATATTAGCAAATTACATTCAAATTGTATGGGTCTGCATGGGACATTGACCAAGATATTGTGCTTTGTTTTTCCAAAAAGGTAAAAAATATGCACAATATCAGCATTCCTTCCCAAATATTTAATAATGACTTTGATATACACTGTCAACATTTACACTGTTGAAAAGGTCAGTGTCTGCTGAACAACTTTCGCGTTTACATTTTTAGTCTAGCTCTTACAGTTAAAGAGTTATGAACATTTGTTTTCTGTATGGATTTACAAATGGATTTTCTAAAAATTAGCTCAGGCTGCACTGTTATTCCTATGGTGGAATTAAGCAGGCATCCTTTCCTGAGCTGCTCCGGAGTGAATGAGATAAGGGCCTGCAATTCAGACACTCTTCTTGCTGAAGTGATGGCTAGAAGTAAAGCTGTTTTCCATGAGAGGAATTTTAACTCTGCTGCAGCAGTTGGTTCAAAGGGCGGAAGTGTGCGCTTTTCCAATACAAAGTTAAGGTCACAGGCT
This sequence comes from Protopterus annectens, assembly GCF_019279795.1. Classification (NCBI taxonomy): domain Eukaryota; kingdom Metazoa; phylum Chordata; order Ceratodontiformes; family Protopteridae; genus Protopterus; species Protopterus annectens. Next base: position 1,329,177,820 of record NC_056735.1, read on the forward strand.
GGAGTGGGGAAGCTCTCCTGGGGGGGGGGGGGGGTCTTAAATTTTTGGCTCCTCTCAGAAACTGTTTTACCAAAGAATGAGAGAAGAGGGGTGGCTCAGTATTATAATGAGGTTAGATGGCAGAGGCATGAATCTTAATTGAAGAGGACAGGCCTTTGTGGAGCATTTCTGTTAAATAATCTAGTATACAAGGTAAGCTGGGCACAGTTGTATTCATTCCCGGAGACTGGCTCCAGGAACATATCTTTTCCACTTTTCTGAATAGTATTTCTTAGTACCCTTGCCTCAAGAATGACATCCAGCACCTGCTTTACTAAGAGCTGACAGTGATGATTTTCAGGGTATTAGCCAGGCTGCAAGGTTAAGGGTCTGTAGCGGAGGGTGCAGAATCTGGCCCGCCTGCTGGGACAGCAGGGAAGGAGTCTGAGGAAATCAGGCTTGTCCTGTTTGATTTTTAGTAGAACCTTCGAGGAGGGGCAGAGGGGGAAAGGCACAGACTTGAGAGGCTTTTCCAGGTGAAGGACAGGGCATCCACTTTCCAAACTTGGCTGTGGGGAGTTTTTGTGCAATATTTGTTCAATTGATAGTTCTGAGGGGAAGCAAAAAGGTCCAACTCTGGGGTCTCTCACCTGTTCCTCAAAAACTTGAATATTTTGGGTTCCAGTTTCCACACATGTGGGTCCATGAGATTTCTGCTCAAGTCTTCTGCCAGTGAATTTAGTTTGCCTGGCAGGAAGTGAGCTTGTAGGTGTACTTGGTTGCTCAAGGCTGAGTGGGTAGGAATGGGTTCCCCCCTGCTTGTTTATGTACCACATAACTGTGGTGCTGTCTGTCTTTACCAATAGTTGTCCTGGAAGAATAAGGCCTTTGAAAGCTGTCAGAGCATTCTGTACAGCTAACATTTCTTTTTCATTAACATGCAGGTGCATTTGCTTTGGGTTCCATCAGCACTGAATGTAGTGCCCTGCCATGTGAGCCTCCAATGCATAGTCTGATGCGTCTGTTAGGGTTTGGGCGGCAGGGGGTAGAGTGAAAGGGAGTCCTTTGTTGTGGTTGCAGGCCTCTGCCCACCAAAAGAACTCTGCCCTTAGGCAAGGAATGATTAGGAATCACTGTTTCCAGGTCCTGAGAATGTTGACACCAGAGACTTTTTAGGTACCATTGAAGTTTCCTCATATGCAGTCTTGCATATGGAATTAGTAGAATGCAAAAGGCCATGATCCCTAGGGCTTGCAGTACTTTTCTTGCAGACAGCCGGGTTTTGGTGGCGAGTAGAAGTAGTTTGTCACATAAATTTGTTTCTCTGGAGTGAGGAATGCCATCTGGGAAGTTGGGTTCAAGCTTGCTCCGAGGACTACAATCTGTTGGATTCGTACCAGCTGTGATTTCTTTTCGTTGATGGTGTAGCCCAGTTAAGTTAGAAGTCTCTTTACAAATGCCAGGTGCTGAAGCAGCAATACCTGACTATCTGCCTGAATCAGGCAATCGTCCAAGTATGGGTAAATTTGAATTCTTCTCTGCCTGCAATATGCAATGGCTGGAGCTAGGCACTTTGTGAATACCCTGGGCGTAGCAGATAAGCCAAAGGTAAGTGCAGAGAACTGATAGTGCATAGAGCTTGCTCTGAAGCATAGGTATTTCCTGCAAGATTCCCTTACGAGGATGTGCAGACAAGCTTATTTTAAGTCCAGGGTTGCATAGGAAGCAGCTGTTGGAGAGTTAGCATTTTGAATTTTGGAACCACCAAAAAAGTGTTGAGAATAGACAGATCCAGGATAGGACACCAGGAGTTTTCTTTTCTGGGGACCAGAAACAGTCTGGAATAAAAGCTTGTCCCCTTTGTTCTGCTGGGACAGATTGAACAGCCTTGATCCCGAGAAGAGAAAAGTACAGTTTTGTACACTTACCATAAATGTAGATGTTAAGAGTGTATTCACTGCTGCAGTCATTACAGTTGGGTAATATGCTGGCAGGTTGCCCTCAGTCGGCCTGAATATCAAAGTCTTGGGTCCTGCGTAGACAAACCAACACAACTTTCGACAGCGGGCCAAACGGAAGTCGCGACAAAAGGGTCGGAACCGAAGATATTAGTGGAGTTCCTCTGCTGGGTTTGAACTGTACTTCTGTGTGTGGACTTAACATTGTTCCTGGGACTCGTAGCCTTGGTAATTATACACAGATTGTCAATGTAAGTAAGTTAATTATTACCTCTGACATGCAAAAGGTACTGGAAAAAGGCAGTAAATTTGTACCAACTAGAGTGCCTGCCCTTTCAGATTTGTTATTGGACGTTAAGCGTTTTTGTCGGAAACTCTATTTAAGGGTATTTTTTGAGTCAAAAAGCGCTTTTGATAGTGTGTCAAATTTAAATTCCAATTCTGTGTTGAATGTTAATAATGCTAATAATACAAATGTTTTAGATGACAGTGACATTGATATCAACAATTCAGTTAGCACTGAGTATTCGTTAATTACAGAGGATCCTTTAATGGACCTCTCTATATACGAATATCAGGATGAGACCAGTGTTTGTTTTGAATCACATATTATTGAGGAAGTCAGTTCTGTTTGTGACATAATTTCTGAGTGCAATGAACGTTTCTTCACAGGTTATGGTAAACTACCTATGCCTCGCTTGCCTACACATAGCTCTTTTTGTCCTCCCAAAAGCTCAGTTGTATTAAGGGCTTTTGAGAATGTTTTATGCAAAAAAGTTGAAACTGAATATCTGCTATTTTTGAAACAATTTATTGAATTTAACCTCACAAAGCAGGAATGGTTGTCTTTAAAGCAGATGAAGGAAGTTTCTGATGAATTTAAGTTTTGCATTGCGGACAAGGGTGGCAACTGGGTCATAATGGACAAATGTCATTTTTTAAAAATGAATTTTGATCTTTTGTGCAATGAGAATGTTTATGCTGAGTTATCCGCTAATCCTGTTGCTCAATTTAACTCGGAATTGTTAGACCTGTTAGAGAGGGGTGAAAGGCTTGGTTTCTTAGCAGAAAGGATGTGAAAAGTTTATATATAGCTGATCCTAGGGACCCTACATTTTATACTCTTCCAAAATTACATAAAAACTTACAGGACCCACCGGTCGATCCAACTGTGTCCTGTTGTGGGGGTTTTTTGGAACATGTGGGAATATTCTTGGACAATATTTTGAAAAAAGAACTTAAAAATGTGGGTTCTCATATCAGCAATACCAACCAATATTGTGACCTAGTGCGCAACCTAAAGTGGGAGGATAATTTTTACTGGGCTACAGTGGACGTTAAGGCCCTCTATACCAGTATCAAGACCAAATTTGGTCTGGAAGCAATTGCTAAAATTTTGGGTGAGGGTCCACGTACCACTTATCTTATTTTACTGTTGGAGTTTGTTCTGACTCATAATTATTTTACTTTTGAACAAAAATTTTTTCTCCAGAGGGAGGGACTGCAATGGGGCTAATTTTGCCCCAACCTACATAATCTTATTCATGTCTTATTTTGAGATCAGTTTCTTATATACTCTTGATTTTTTTCAGAAAAAAGTTGTGTCTTATTATAGATACATAGACGACCTTATTTTCATATGCAAGGGCAACAAGTTGGAATTTGAGGAATTCATTTCCAAATTGCATCAGAATAGGTTTGGTTTGGAATTCACATATAGTCTAAATAAGTTTGAGATCCAATTTTGGACATATTATTATATGTGAATAATGAAGGAATAGTACAATTTAGGCCCTATAAGAAATGCACAGCTTCCAATAATTTCCTACATGCTACCAGTGCACATCCGGTTCATTTAATTGAAGCACTCCCCTTCGGGGAATTCAAACGTATTAGTGAACATACTTCTGAGAGGAGCATTTGGAATGTGGAATTTGAAAACGTAAGAAAAAGGTTGTCTGTGAGGGGATACTCTGAAAGTTTAATTAGCAAGAGCTTAGATAGATTACTTAATTTAAACAGAAAAGGCAACAATTTTAGTAAAGTTCATGTTGCTAAATCTAGAGATGAGGAGATTGTTTCTGCAGACATAGGTAGATTGTTCTTTGTCACTAAATTTTCCCCTTTCTCTGTGAGGCTGAAGAATATTGTTGAGTTCTTGTGGCCCATTGTTTGTAACAATGAGGAGATTGGTCACATGTTTCCGGATCATGTTTCTTTTTCTTATGGTAGATATGCCAATCTTAAAGAAATTCTGAAACATAAAGTCAAAATTTGTGGCAGGTCTGGCAGCATTAACAATTTACCGTTTGGCATGTTCAGATGTGGAACATGCAAGGTATGTTCAAAAGTAAAGAATTTAACAGATTGTCTCATTAATGGGGTCAAATACACTGCGCACAACTTTTTCAATTGCAAATCATGCGGGGTTGTGTATTTGATTGGGTGTGATTGTGTTCCATCTAAATTTTATATTGGTCAGACCAAACGGCAGTTAAAAATTCGTATTTTAGAACATTTAGGGGATATTCGAAATGTTAGAAATGATAGCCCAGTTTCTCAACACTTTAATCTAGTTCACAATGGTAGTTCTGATTCATTTTTCTTTTGTGCTCTAGCCAAGCCAGAATTTCACTATGGTGGAAATTTTCTACAGAGTTTGTTAAAGTTAGAAAGCAGATTCATTTTGAAATTTAGCACTTTAAAACCTAGGGGCATGAATTTAGAAGTCAATCTCACAATATAATTTCATATTATCTATTTCAAAATTTTCTTGGGTGTTTTATTAGACGCAGTATTAGATGTTGTACATTTTGAATTTGCTATTCATGTATTTATGTATAGTGTTTTGCACACAACTTTGCATTTTTTCACAGCATGTGTTTTTATACATACACATGCTTTAGTTTATGTCTCTTTAAATTCTTTGGGCCAATTAAGCTGTTTGTCAATTATATTAATTGATATCTTAAAGTATATAAGGTGCAACAAGCATTAATGCATTTATTCCTTTGAAGGCATTCAGCCGAGGTACCAGAATAAAGTGTTGCAGCTTTCTCCAGTCTCTGTGTTGGTTTGTCTACATTCGTTCATTGTTTGGCTGTTTGGTTGTCTTGGGTCCTGCATCAGTTGCTGTCTCCTCTTCCATGACGTCAGGTCGTCAGGGGTATACAACATGCAGCCGACGCCATTTGCTTCAGTTTTTCTTGCCTCAGATGTCAGGTGCCCCCCAAATGGGGAGCAAAAATATATATTTATATATATAAAAATATATAAATAAACTGCAAAATATATATGTAAATGCAACAAAATAAGCTTTACCTTCATTAAAAGCAAATACACCACAAAGGCTTTAGAATATAGTGAAGGAAAGAGAAGTTCTAGAAAAAAAAAAGGGGGATGGCGGGTGGGTAACCCGGACTGCAACAGTGAATACACTCGAACATCTACATTTATGGTAAGTGTACAAAACTGTACTATGTTCTTCATGTTTCACTGTTGCAGTCATTACTTTTGGGTAGAATCCCAAAGCTATGGATGGGAGGCTGGAACTAAACAGCATTAGAAGCGGCTATAAGGCCCTGCAGAACTGCAGTGGCAAAGCCTGCCCTGGACTTAAGAGGCAAATGATAATGCTTTGTAAATGTATGAAAAGAGCTCCAAGTAGCAGCTTCTAGAATGTCTTTGGTTGGAACTCTGAGAAAATCTGCTGAGGTAGATGCAGCCCTGGTGGAATGTGACCGGATTCCCTTGGGCACCGGTTTACCATGATGCAAGTAGCAGAAACGAATGCAGTGGCTTATCCACTTTGAAATAGTCTGCTTTGAAATAACCTTTCCCTCTGATCATGCAGCAAATGCCACCAGTAGTTGCTCAGACTTTCTTAGAGATTTGGTCCTGTTTAAGTAGAATCTTAGTTGTCTGTGTAAGTCCAAGGAATGCAGAATCTGCTCCCCCTTGTTCGCGGATTTGGGTAAAACGTTGGCAGGTGAACAGTTTGGTTAAGAGCCACACTGGATACCACCTTAGGCATAAAGGAAGGATTGGTTGTGAGGGACACCCTGTCCGGGTAAAATGTAATAAAAGGCTCCACAGCCATGAGGGCCTGTAGTTCTGAAACCCTTCTTGCTGAAGTGATTGCCAGAAAGAAAGCTGTTTCCCAAGATAAAAACTTTATATCCGCAGTAGTTGCTGGTTCAAAAGGAGGCAGGGTGAGCTTTTCCAGCACAAAATTGAGGTCCCATGAAAGTTGGTGATCTTCTGGGAGGCCTTACATTTTTGGCCCATCTAAGATACTGTTTTAGCAGAGGATGAGAAAAGATGGGAAGCTCTGTGTTGTAATGAACCGAGATGGCAGAGGCATGGATTTTTACTGATGAAAAAGATAGGCCCTTGTCAAGCATCTCAGTCAGGTATTGTAAAATCTGAGGAATATTTGGCTTTGCTGTGTCCGTTCCTTGTGTTTGGTTCCAAGCACAGAATCACTTCCATTTATCAGCATAAGATTTCCTAGTACTAGGCCTTCTGGCTTCTAAAATGACATCCATCACAGATTTACTGAGCAGTGTTTGAATAATTACATGATGAGCCACGCTGCCAGGTTCAGTGTTTGGAGCGGATTGTGCAGAATTTGATTGCTCTGCTGAGACAGTAGATGAGGTATTTGAGGCTAGTATCAAGGAGGAAGTTGAGACATATTCCTTAGAATTGGGTACCAGTGCTGGCGAGGCCAGTCTGGGCCAATTAGGATAATTTTTGTTTTTTCCTGTCTAACCTTTAGTAAGACCATGGGGAGAAGAGGCAGAAGAGGAAAGGCGTAGACTGATAGGTTTTTCCAAATGAAGGATACGGCATCCACTTTCCATGCTTGTCTGTGATAAGTCCTTGTGCAGAATTTGTCCAGTTGATAATATTGGGGAGAGGCAAATAGATATATGTCTGGACTCCCCCCATTTCTCTGCTATCATGCGGAAGACTTGTGGATCCACTTTCCACTCGTGAGGGTCCATAAGATTTCTGCTTAGGTCTGCCAGAGTATTTTGTTTACCTGGCAGGAATTGAGCTTGAAGATGTACTTGGTAAGTCTGTCCCATAATGCCATGGCTAGTCTGCAAAGGGGGTAGGAATATGTACCCCCTTGCTTGTTTGTGTACCACATAACCATGGCATTGTCAGTCTTTATCAGTAGTTGTCCTGGATGAAATAAGTCCTTGAAGGCAGTCAGGACATTCTGAACAGCTAACATCTCTTTCTGGTTGATATGCAGATGCATTTGTTTTGGGCTCCATATACCCCAAATGCATCTCCCCACCAGGTGGGCCCCCCAAGCATAGTCTTATGCATTTGTAGTTAGGGTTTGGGTGTCATGGGGTAGAGTGAAAGACCGTCCCATGTTCTGGTGACATGTCTCTGCCCACCAAAGAAACTCCTGTTGTAGGCAGGGAATGAGAGAAATCGTTTCCAGACTATGACAATGTTAACTCCATAAACTTTTTAGATACCATTGTAGTTTCCTCATATGCAGTCTTGCATATGGAATTAGTAGAATGCAGGATGCCATGAACCCCAAAACCTGCAGAATTTGTCTTGCAGATAACTGGGTTTTTGTTGCCATCTCTTTGAAGTAAATAGTCAGTTGCTTTTGTTTGTCTGGCGTTAAGGTAAGCCATCTGGGCAGTTGTATTCAAGCTTGCACCCAGGAATGTAATCTTTTGAGAGGGTACCAGTTGTGATTTCTTTTCGTTTATTGTGTACCCTAGGCATGTTAGAAGCCTTTTTACAAATGCCAGATGTTGAAGAAGAATGCCCTTGTTTTCTGCTTGAATGAGACAGTCGTCCAAGTAAGGATAGATTTGTATGCTTGTCTGCAAAATGCAATTATTAGTGCCAGGCACTTTGTAAAGACCCTGGGTGCAATAGATAAGCCAAAGGGCAGTGCAGAGAATTGGTAATGCATAAAATCTGCCTTGAAGCGGAGGTATCTTCTGCACTATTCCCTTACTGGGATATGCAGGTATGCCTCTTAAGTCTAGAGTCACTAACCAAGAGTCTTTGCCCAGCATGGGCAGAAGCTGTTGTAAAGTCAGCATTTTGAATTTTGGGATGCCCAAGAATGTGTTTAAGATAGATAAATCCAGTATTGGACGCCAGGCATGGTCTTTTCTGGGTACAAGAACAGTCTTTAATAAAAACCTTGTCCTAAATGTGTTTAAGATAGATAAATCCAGTATTGGACGCCAGGCACGGTCTTTTCTGGGTACAAGAACAGTCTTTAATAAAAACCTTGTCCTTTTTCCTGTTCTGGTACTGGTTGAATAGCCCCCATATCCATGAGGGACGCAACTTGTTTCTGAGCCTCTGCCCATTGACTCTGGGGCAGATCTAGCCAACCGTTTGGAATTGGCAAGGTATGGAAATGAAATCTGTACCCCTGGGATACTATGATTAATGCCCACTTGTCCTGGGTTATTAACTGCCAATTTTGAGCATGAAGTGCTAATTTTCCCCCCAAAGGAGCTGCCAAAAGATAAGTGCTTGGTGATGGTAGAGGGAAGTCATTGAGACTGCTTACTGTAGGGTTGTGCTTTGTTTCCTCCAGATTTGGAGGTAGAGGCACCCCATTGCTTTGACCTATAAGAACCCTGTGATTGGTATCTAGAGCCTTTTGAGCGCCTGGATTTGCCTTGTGAGACTCTGTTGGACACAAGAAAGGACCAATTTTTTGTAGGCCAGTGTCTACTGAATATGGGTGGCTGCACTTGTAAGAAATCTTTTCCAGTTTGCATCGATTTAGCTTTGTCTACCATTTTCTTTAAAACCTCTTCTGCCTTATTACCAAACAGAGTATCATGCTGCAAAGGTGCATCCAACAATTTAGCTTTAACATGATCAGTTAGATTTTGCTCCTTGAGCCAGGCATGCCTTCTAATCACAGATCCAGTAACTGCGGCCCTGAAAGAGGCCTCCAAGGAATCAAAATCAAATTGCAAAGTATGCTTTCCAATCTGTTCTGCTACATGCGATAATTCCTGTAATTCTTTATTTTCCAGACATTCAGAAATCAACATCATTTTCTGTTTCAATAATCCCATAACATGCTGTTGATATTTAAGCATATGAAACTGGCAGTTTAAGGCCCTAATTGCTAAGGTTGCAGACGTATAAACCTTCTTTCCCCATCTATCCAGCGCCCTGGAATCTCTATCAGAGGGGGCAGGATTCTTGGCTGTAGAGGCCTTTACACCTTTGCGACCCTGTGAGATAGTTTCAGGATCAGCAGCAGGATTTTTGAATAGAAATTTGTGGGAGTCAGGGACCCTGTAATATCTGTCTGGCTTACTAGGAGCCGGAGGTAGGGAATCTGGAGCCATGCTTGAATCCGAAAACACATCATCAACAATGTCTAATACAGGAGGTATAGCCAAAGGCCTATGTTGAGGAAGAAGGAAATATCTAGGCCTCTTTTTTTGATTATGAGAAATCCTGACTCTCCCAATGAAAATGTTCCCTTAAAAGTATGCAAGATTTCTCCAAAAGAATAATCTTCAGGAGGAGATGCAAATGGGATGGATTATTCTGCATCTGAATCCTCATAGGGTGGTATAGAAAATTCCTGATCAGAAGAGGAATCAGAAGAAATAGAAACCTGATCTGAAGATTCATAATCGGTGTCTTGCCTAGGTCTCTTATCTGGGGGGGGGGGGGGGGGTACCCCTGATCAAGGCAGTTAATTCCTCAGCCATTTTGATCATCTGTGGCATAGGGGCCTGAGCATGTGGCTCATGCGGTTTTTTAGCCTTAGAAGTTGTTTTTGCTTTTGTTTTTGAAGCTGGCATCGATTTTATATAGAAATGTTGAGGTCTGAAAACACCCTCAGAAGCCGGAGCCTGCTCAGCGGCTCCAGACCCATCTGAAGAAGAGACATCTGTAGGTGCAATACTCTGAGAATCTCGCGGCATACTGGACTCTGCATGGGTCTCGGTAGAGGCCTGCGACTCAAAAGTAGCGGGCATCAGGGGCTGCGAAAGCACCTCACTGAGTACTGGCGACTGGCTTAGGAGAAGCTTCGTCGTCGGTTTTGGACCTCGACGGTCTGTCTCTGTCCTTTTCTTTGAGTTTTTTGTGAACTCTGGTAGTCGGATTGCTATCAGACGACATTCCAGGGTAATTAAATATGTTTCCAAAATATTATGAAGCAAAGATATACCGACACTTAATAGTGCGTTGGTTAAATCTAGCACAAAACTGACAGCAAGGCACATTATGATCTGGGCCTAGGCAAGGAATACAGTACAAATGAAAATCCTTATGAGGTATTTGCTTCCCATAAGTAATGCAAATATTAACTTTTACTGACATCGGTAAGGAGCAAGAAAAAGTTTCCCCAATGGGGTACCTAGCTTTAATTGAAGACTTCGGTTCTGAAACTCGAATGCAAAAATTTCATGAGTCGGCCGACCGGCACTTGCGAACTGCTCCTGCTTCGGGCACCGCGCGGCAAGAAAGACTGAAGAAAATGGCATCGGCTGCATGTTTTATACCCCTGACGTCATGGAAGAGGAGACAGCAACCGACGCAGGACCCAAGACTTTGATATTCAGGCCGACTGAGGGCAACCTGCCAGCAGATTACCCAAATGTAATGACTGCAACAGTGAAACACGAAGAATCTGTACTTGCTTTTTGGCCTCTGCCCACTGGTTTGGGGGAAGGTCTGGTCATTCGCTTAGGGTTGGGAGTGAGTGGAAAGTACAGTTTTGTACCTACCATAAATGTAGATGTCCGAGAGGTATGCATCTGCAGTCCTAACATATGGGTTGTCCTGCCTCAGGCAGCCCTTCGGTCGGCCGGATTCCAAAGTCTGGGTCTGGCCTCGGCTGATGTCGCACTTCACCCGACGTCATAGCTGCAGTCAATTGGGTATAAAGGCATCAGCCGACGCCATTTTCCTCAGTGTTTCTTGCCCCAGATGCCAGGTGCCCTCTAGGAAGGCTAAATTTGGATAAATGCAAATGATTCCAAACAGTAGAGAGCAAACAAAAATAAACATGTATATACATATATACAAACAAATACACCATAATAGATTCCCCCAGCTAGCTACAAGATGGGCAAATACCCTAGGAGTACCACAGAGGGGAAGGAGGGTGGGTAATCCTGACTGCAGATGCATACCTCTTGGACATCTACATTTATGGTAGGTACAAAACTGTACTATGTCCTTCAAGGATGCATCTGCAGTCCTAACATATGGGTAGAATACCATAGCCAAACTGGGGGAGGAGGCACTAAGAAGATTATGGTGTAGTTAAGATCCCTTGCAAAACAGCAGTGGCAAACCCTGCTCGGGATCTGGAGTATAAAGGCAGATTATAATGCTTGGCAAATGTATGCACGGAGCTCCAAGTAGCACCCTCTAAAATGTCTTTGGTAGCCACTCCTCGTAAGAAAGCTGTCTTAGTGGCTGTAGCCCTTGTGGAGTGAGGTCTGATGTTTTCTGGAGTTGTCTTTCCATGAAAGGAGTAACAAAATCTAATGCAATTTCCTATCCATTTTGAGATTGTCTGTTTTGAAATTGCTTTTCCTTCCATTCCTGTTGCATATGCTACCAGAAGCTGGTCAGTTTTTCTATGGTTCTTGGTTCTGTCCAGGTAGTAGCGCAATTGCCTGTGCACATCCAAGGTATGTAGTAGTCTTTCCCCCCCTGTTCTGTGGGTTGGGGAAGAATGTTGGTAGGTGGATTGCTTGGTTCAATGATACCCTGGAGACCACCTTTGGCATAAAGGTAGGGTTAGTTCTCAAGGACACTCTATCCTGATGGAAGATAAGGAAGGGCTGTACTGCCATTAATGCCTGTAATTCAGAGACCCTTCTTGCTGAAGTGATTGCAAGCAGGAAAGCAGTTTTCCAAGATAAGAACTGTAATTCTACTGTTGCTGCTGGTTCAAAAGGGGGAAGTGTTAACTTTTCTAGCACAAAGTTCAAGTCCCATGTAGGCAAAGGTGGCTTCCTTGGAGGCTTTACATTTTTAATTCCTCTCAGAAACTGCCTGAGTAGAGGATGAGAGAAGACTGGAGGATCCCTGTTGTATTCTGCTGAAATTGCTGATGCATGAATCTTAATGGAGGAGTAAGACAGGCCATTGTGGAAATGTTCTGCTAAATATTCCAGGATGTTAGCTATGTTTGCTAATGATACATCTTCTCCTTTTGCTGCACTCCAAATGAGGTATCTTTTCCATTTGGCTGAATAAGTTTTCCTTGTGGAGGGTCTGCGAGCCTCCAGGATAATGTCTTTAACCCTCTGAGATAAAACTGGGTTATTTTGTTTTATGCAATATTCCAAGCAGCTAGCTGCAGTGTTTTCAAGTTTGGATGCAGGTCTTGAAGTTGTTCTGTGTTAGCAGCAAAGGAACTAGAGGTAGAAGCCATGCGTGTTCCCGAGACATACTCCTTAGTAGCGGGTACCAATGTTGCCTCGGCCAGTCTGGAGCTATCAGGATGATCCTTGGGTGATCTTCTTTGATCTTCAGTAGCACTTTGTGCATTAAAGGAAGAGGTGGGAATGCATATGCTGTCAGGTTTTCCCAGCTGAAGGATAGGGAGTCCACCTTCCAAGCAAGTGGGTGGTATGTCCTTGTGCAGAATTTCCTCAATTGGTGGTTGTGTGGGGATGCGAACAGGTCTATTTCTGGCAGCCCCCATTTCTTTGTAATGGATTTGAAGATGTCTGGATGCAGCATCCATTCGTGGGCATCCGTGGTAGTTCTGCTTAAGGTGTCTGCTAGTATATTTTCTTTTCCTGGCACAAAAATGGCCTGGAGCTGAATGTTGAGGTTCAGGGCCACATTCCACAGGTCCATTGCCATCCGGCATAGAGGATATGAATGTGTGCCTCCCTGTTTGTTGATATACCACATGACTGTGGTGTTGTCCGTCCTTATCAGCAAATGACCTTGTTGAAGAAACGGTCTGAAAGACTGAATTGCCTGTTTCACTGCCAGCATCTCTTTTTGATTTATGTGTAGGTTCAGCTGGTCTTGTGTCCATAGGCCTTGTATACACTTGTCCACCATGTGTGCCCCCCAACCGAGGTCTGAGGCGTCCGTGGTGATAGTCTGGCTTGGTTGAGGTCTGTGGAAAGGTAGTCCTCTGTTCAACTGACAGGCCTGAGCCCACCACAGGAATTCTTGCTTCAGGCATGGAATTATTGGAATTAGGGTTTCTAGGCTGTGCTTGTGCTGAGACCATAAATTCCTTAGGTACCATTGCAACTTCCTGATATGTAGTCTGGCATGTGGAATCAATATTATGCAGGATGCCATGTAACCCAGGACTTGCAGGACTTTCCTTGCTGTAAGCTGGTTCTGCGTTGTTAATGCCATGAAATAGAGTGGTAGTTGCTTTTGCTTTTCTGCTTTGAGAAATGCCATTTGATTTGATGTGTCCAGTTCTGCACCCAGGAATGTTATCCTTTGGGATGGTACCAGCCTTGACTTTTTTATATTGACTGTGTATCCCAGGGCTTGCAGTAGGTGAATAACCTTTTCCAAGTCTTTTCTTAGTTTGATCTTGTTGTCCGCTTGTATCAGGCAGTCGTCCAGGTATGGATAAATTTGAATTCCCTGAAGCCTGCAATGAGCAATTACTGATGCCAGGCATTTCGTGAATACTCTGGGTGCAATAGATAAGCCAAAGGGCAATGCTGAGAATTGATAATGCTCTGATCCTGCAAGAAATCTGAGGTATCTTCTGCAATCTGGTCGTATAGGGACGTGCAGGTATGCCTCCTTGAGATCTACAGTCACCAGCCAAGACTCCTTGCCCAGCATGGGAAGAAGTTGCTGTAGGGTCAGCATTTTGAATTTTGGAACAATGAGATATGCGTTCAGAGCGGACAGGTCGAGAATAGGTCTCCATTGGTTTTCTTTTCTTGGAACCAGGAAAAGTCTGGAGCAAAATCCTTGTCCTTGTTCCAGAGACGGTACCTTTTCTATAGCTCTCATCTTTAGTAAGTGGTTGATTTGTTCTAGAGCGTTTGTCTTTTGGTTTGGTGGTAGGTTTGGCATTCCTCTCTGTCTTGGTAGAGTATGGAAGTGAAACCTGTAGCCTTTGTCTATTGTCTGTAAAATCCATTTGTCTCCTGTAATGTAATGCCAGTTTACTGAAAATAAGGCTAGCTTTCTGCCTAAGGGTGCTTCCAGTTGTTCCCTGGAAGGCGGAATCAGAGCCAAGTCACTGTGACTGTCCTGTGGAAGTGGTAGTAGCTGGATCTGTGGCAGTACTTCTCTGGCTGTTAGGCTGCCACTGACGCCCCCTGTAGGCACCTCTGGATTGACCTCTGCCTCTTGGGCGCCTATTTCTGCCTCTCTGTGCTCTGGAGGTGTCTGGAAAGGACCAATTCTTCGAAGGCCAATTTCTACTAAACCTTAGAGGCTGGACCTGTAAGAAATCCTTGACTGTTTGGACAGATTTTGCTTTTTCTTCCACCTTCTTTAACACTTGCTGTGCAGGGGTGCCAAACAAACTGTGTTTCTCCATGGGAGCATCTAGGAGCTTTGACTTTACATGGTCTGGTAAGGATTGCTCTTTTAACCATGCATGCCTTCTGATCACTGTACCAGTCATAGCTGATCTAAAGGAAGCCTCCAGTGCATCATAGCCACATTTTAAGGAATGATTACTGACCTGCTGAATGTTATGTACCAAATCCTGAAGGGACTTACGGTCTAAAGGTTCAGGAGAGGACAGTATTTTATTTAGCTGATCTAACAAAAATTCCTGATACTGAATCATGTGGAATTGACAGTTTAAGGCCCTAGCCGAAAGAGTAGCAGAAGTATAAACTTTTTTACCCCATCTCTCTAATGCTCTAGATTCTCTTTCAGAGGGGAGGGGGTTTTTGGCAGAGGCTGCTGCTACAGCTTTGGGGCCCTGCGAAATAGTTTCAGGATCTGCAATAGGAGCCTTATACAAGTGATAATGTGTGTCCGGGACCCTGTAGTATCTGTCAGGCTTAGCAGGGGACGGGGGAAGAGAGTCAGGGGCAGTACAAGCATCATTAAATGCATCATCCACAACTGTTAGTACTGGAGGAATAGCTAAAGGCCTATGTTGTGGTAAATGAAAAAAGGTCCTTAGCCTTTTCCGAGAATCTGAAAAATCCTGGCCCTGCCATTGGAATTGCTCTCTCATAGCATGCAAGGTTTCCCCAAAAGAAAATTCCTCAGGAGGAGAGGCAGAAGGAATGGAGTCTTCTGCGTCAGAGTCCTCATATGGAGAATAAGGGCCTTCTGGAGGGTTTGAATTTTCTGAATCATCCGAGGAGTAATCAGTTGAAACTGGCTCAGGGGGCTCTGCTCTAGGCCTCTTCTCTGGAGGGGGATGAGAGGCCCTGTCAGGGTGAGGTTGGGATCCCCTGATCAAAGAAATGAGATCCTCTGCCAGGCTGAGCATTTGGGAACTAGAACTAGGCCTGTGTGAGGGGGTTTTAGCAGGCAAGGCCTTAGAAGATTTAGCTGCTTTAGCCCTATAGAAAGCCTTGATAGACATGGATGCAGGGGGCCTAGCAGCTCCACGTGCAGGAGTAGAAATATCTAAGGGGATAGTATCTGATAAATCCTGAGAACCTGCAACAGCAGGTGGAATTTCAGTAGCAGATTCAGCCATGCAAGTTGAGGCCTCGGAAGTAGGAGGCATGCTTTCGGCCGAAGGAAGAACCGAGGACTCTGTTTCAGCCGAAACCGAGACACTCGCGGTTGGCTTTACCGTGGTTTCGGCCAAAACCGCGGACCGCGAGTGTCGGTCCTTTTCCTTACGCTTTTTAGCTAATTGTGAAGTCGGAGTCTCCGACGGCATGTTATAAGCAAAAGCGGGGCCGAAAAACTCCTCAGCAAACTCCGACCGACGTCTAAGTGTCCGTCGGTTGAAGGAAGCACAGGCTAGACAAGCTGCTACGTCGTGGTCTGGGCCTAAGCAAGGAAGGCAGTAAGAGTGGAAATCCTTATGAGGTATTTGTTTCCCACAAGTTAAACAGTTATTTACTTTTTCTGACATCGGCTGAGGCAAGAAAGAGTCCCCAACGGGGTACTTAGCTTTTTAGAAGTCTTCGGTAGTAGTAATCTCTGGTTCTGACCGACCGGCACTTGCAAACAGCTTCTGCTTCGGGCACCGCGCGGCAAGAAAGACTGAGGAAAATGGCGTCGGCTGATGCCTTTATACCCAATTGACTGCAGCTATGACGTCGGGTGAAGTGCGACATCAGCCGAGGCCAGACCCAGACTTTGGAATCCGGCCGACCGAAGGGCTGCCTGAGGCAGGACAACCCATATGTTAGGACTGCAGATGCATCCTTGAAGGACATCTGGAATCTGTATCCCTGGGAAACAATATTGAAGACCCATCTGTCTTTGGTAATGCATTCCCAGTTTTTGGTAATGCATTCCCAGTTTTTGGCATGCAGGGCAAGTTTCCCTCCTAAAGGTGCAAGTACTTGTGCAAGGCTCGGAGGAGTTAAAGATAAGTCATTGTGCAATTGTACCATAGGATGGTGGCTTACTACTCCCCGTTTTGGAAGTGGGAGCACTCCATGCTTAGATCTGCGCATAACCGGAGACTGAAGTCTTGGTGGTCTGCTGCCCCTGGGCTTGGACTGAAGTTCTGGACGGGACTGGAAAAGACCAGTTTTTGAAGGCCAATGCCTACTGACTCTAGGTGGCTATACTTGTAAGAAATCTTTAATAACAATTTGCATAGATTTAGCCTTCTCCTCCATTCATTTGAGGACTTCCTCTGCTTTATTGCCAAATAGACGCTCTTGATTTAATGGTGCATCTAGTAACTTTGCTTTGACATGCTCTGGCAAGTTCTGTTCCTTAAGCCAAGCATGTCTTTTAAGAACAGACCCAGTGACAGCAGCCCTGCAAGATGCTTCTAAGGCATCAAACCCACATTGACAAAGTATATTTACCAACTTGGTTAGCAGAATGCATCAACTCTTATAAATCTTTGTGTTCTGCACAGTCAAGAATCAACAACATTTTTGTTTAATTAGCTCCATAATATGCTGCTGATACTTTAACATATGAAACTGACAATTTATAGCCCTAATGGAAGAGTAGTAGAGGTATATACCTTTTTACCCCATCTGTCTAAAGCCCTAGAATCCCTGTCTGAAGGGGTAGGATTTTTGGCAGTTGTAGAATGGTCTCTGGATCTGCAGTAGGATTATTAAAAAGGAATTTGTGGGAGTCAGGCACTCTTATAGTACCTGTCAGGTTTCCTGGGAGCTGGAGGGCAAGGTATCAGGGGTAAGGCTGGACTCCAAGAAGACATCATTCACAAATTTCCAGAACAGGAGGGATAGCTAGAGGCCTGTGCTGAGGCAAGCTTAAGAATTCCCAGAGTCTCTTTTTGGACTGGGAGTAGTCCTGGCTCTCCCAGTGGAAATAACCTGTAAAGGTGTGCAGGGTTTCACCAAAGGAAAAGTCTTCTGGAGAGGTAGTAGAGGGAATGGAATCCTCTGCATCAGAATCATCATAGGTAGATAAGGGTATGTCTTGGTAATCAGAAGGATCAGAGTTATCAGATTCCTGATCAGAAGAATCAAAAGGAAAAACAGTTCTGGGTCTTTTTAAGGGGGAAGACTGACTTCCCCTAATTAAAGTAATGACGTACTCAGCCATTCTAAGCATTTGTTTTTGTGGCACGTGGGCCTGAGAATGTGCTTTGGACGTCAGTTTCCTAGGTATAGTGCGAACTTTAGGCCTGAGAAATTCGGTATTTTTGGATTGAAACGATCTCGTCGGTTTAATATGAAAATCGAAAGGCCTGAATACACCCTCAGAAGCCAGTGCCTGCGCAGCGGCTCCAGACCCATCCAAGGTAGAGACATCCGCAGGTTCCATAGTCGAAGAAGCATCTTGCGGCATACTTGACTCCGAAAGGGTCTCAGTAGAGGCCTGCGAATCTGTAGAAGCGGGTATCAGGGGCTGCGAAAGTGCCTCACTGAGTACCGGCGGACTGGCAACTAGCTTAACGTTAGCATCGTCGGAAGCCTTGGACCTATGCGGTCTGTCTCTGTCTTTATCCTTACATTTTTTCGGAAGATCGCTAGTCAGATGGCTTATCAAGGCCATCTCAGAGTACAGAGATCAACAGCGAAAGAGTTTAGCTACAAAAATTGCCCGACTATGAATAGCTCGGGCATTGAACAAGACACAAAACCGGCAGCGAGGGACAGCATGGTCTGGGCCTAAACAGGTGACTCAGTAAGAATGAAAATCTCTGTGAGGTATTTGCTTTCCACAGGCAAGACAATTTTTTTCTGACATCAGTTAGAGCAGGAAAAAAGGATCCCCAATGGGGTACTTATCTTTTAGAAGACTTCAGGTCTGAAACTCGAAAAACAAAAATTTCAGGAGGTGGCCGACCGGCACTTGCGAATTGCTTCTGCTTCGGGCACCGCACGGCAAGAAAGACTGATGTAATGGCGTCGGCTGCATGTTTTATACTCCTGACGTCATGGAAGAGCAACAGCATTCGATGCAGAAATCGCAAGACTCTGTTATTCAGGCCGGCTGAGGGTTACCTGCAGACAGATAACCCAAATGTGATAACTGCAGCAGTGAAACACGAAGAACATCTAGTGCCTCTAAAAAGTACAGTTTTGTACCTACCATAAATGTAGATGTCCGAGAGGAATGCATCTGCAGTCCTTACAAATGGGTTGTCCTGTCGTCAGGCAGCCCTTCGGTCGGCCGGATTCCAAAGTCTGGGTCTGGCTTCGGCTGGTGTCGCACTTCACCCGACGTCATAGCTGCAGTTACTCGGGTATAAAGGCATCAGCCGACGCCATATTCCTCAGTGTTTCTTGCCCCAGATGCCAGGTGCTCTTTTTGGAAGGCTAAATTTGGATAAATGCCAATGACTCCAAATAGTAGAGAGCAAACACATAAAATAAGCATGTATGTACATATATACAAACAAATACACCATAATAGATCCCCCCCAAGCTAGCTGAAGGCTGGCAAATACCCTAGGAGTACCTCAGAGGGGAAGGAGGGTGGGTAATCCTGACTGCAGATGCATTCCTCTCGGACATCTACATTTATGGTAGGTACAAAACTGTACTATGTCCTTCAAGGATGCATCTGCAGTCCTTACAAATGGGTAGAATACCATAGCTAAACAAGGGGAGGAGGAAGAGTAGTGATTATGGTGTAGCTAGGATCCCTTGCAAAACAGCAGTGGCAAAACCTGCTCGGGATCTAGAGTATAAACGTAAATTGTAATGCTTGGCAAATGTATGCACGGAGGTCCAAGTAGCAGCCTCTATAATGTCCTTGGTAGCCACTCCTCGTAAGAAAGCTGTGGTAGTGGCTGTAGCTCTTGTGGAGTGAGGCCTGATGTTCTCTGGAGTTTTCTTTCCATGGTAGGAGTAACAAAATCTAATGCAATTTCCTATCCATTTGGAGACTGTCTGTTTCGAAATTGGTTTTCCTTCCTTTCCTGTGGCATATGCTACCAGAAGCTGGTCAGTTTTTCTATTCAAGTTAGTCCTGTCCAGGTAGTAGCGTAACTGCCTGTGTACATCCATGGTATGCAAAAGTCTTTCTCCCCTGTTCTGTGGGTTTGGGAAGAATGTAGGTAGGTGAATAGCCTGGTTTAATGACACTCTGGATACCACCTTAGGCATAAATGTAGGATTTGTCCTCATAGACACTCTATCTTGATGGAAGATCAGGAAGGGTTGTACTGCCATTAGTGCCTGTAGTTCAGAGACCCTTCTTGCTGAGGTTATTGCCAGCAGGAAAGCAGTCTTCCATGATAAGTATTGTAATTCTGCTGTTGCTGCTGGTTCGAAGGGAGGAAGTGTCAATTTCTCTAGCACAAAGTTCAAGTCCCATGCTGGCAATGGTGGTTTCCTGGGAGGTTTCACATTTTTAATTCCTCTCAGAAATTGTCTGAGCAGGGGATGAGAGAAGACAGGAGGATCCAAGCTATACTGTGCTGAAATAGCTGATGCATGTATCTTTATGGAAGATTAGGACAGGCCTGTGTGGAAGAGCTCTGCCAAGTACTCCAGGATGTTGGCCATGTTTACTAGAGTCACATCTTCTCCCTTTGCAGTACTCCAAATGAAATATCTTTTCCATTTTGCAGCATAATTCTTTCTTGTTGAAGGTCTGCGTGCCTCCAGGATTATGTCTTTAACCCTTTGGGATAAGTTTGGGTTAATTGCTGTTATGTAATGTTCCAGGCAGTTAGCTGCAGTGTTTTCAGGTTTGGATGCAGGATGTTGTAATTGTTCTGTGTTAACAATAATGGGATCAGGGGTAGTGTCCATATTTGTTCCCGAGACATGCTCCTCAGCAATGGGTACCAATGTTGTCTTGGCCAGTCTGGAGCTATCAGAATGATCCTGGGACGGTCCTCTTTGATCTTCAGAAGCACCTTGTGCATCAAAGGAAGTGGTGGAAATGCGTATGCTGTCAGGTTTTTCCAACTGAAAGAGAGGGAGTCCACCTTCCAAGCAAGTGGGTGGTACGTCCTCGTGCAGAATTTCTTTAGCTGGTGATTGACTGGAGATGCAAACAAGTCTATTTGTGGTAATCCCCATTCCCTTGTGATGGCTTTGAAGATGTCCGGATGAAGCATCCATTCGTGGGCATCTGTGGTTGTTCTGCTTAATATGTCTGCTAGAATGTTTTCTTTTCCCGGTACAAAGATTGTTTGTAACTGAATGTTGTAGGTCAGGGCCACATCCCATAGATCCAGTGCCAGCCGGCATAGAGGATATGAATGGGTGCCCCCCTGTTTGTTGATGTACCACATAACTGTGGTGTTGTCTGTCCTTATCAACTGACCTTCTTGGAGAAATGGTCTGAATGACTGGATTGCCAATTTCACTGCCAGCATTTCCTTTAGATTTATGTGTAGGCGCAGCTGTTCTTGAGTCCATAAGCCTTGTATGCACTTGCCCTGCATGTGTGCTCCCCAACCGAGGTCTGAGGCATCTGTCGTGATGGTTTGGCTTGGTTGGCTGTTGCAGAAGGGTAATCCTGTGTTTGATTGACAGGCCTGAGCCCACCATAGGAACTCTTGTTTCAGGCATGGGATTATTGGAATTTTGGTTTCTAGACTGTGCTTGTGTTGGGACCACAAATTCCTTAGGTACCACTGTAGCTTTCTCATATGCAGCCTGGCATGAGGGACCAGAATTATGCAGGATGCCATGAAGCCTAGAGCTTGCAGTACTTTTCTTGCAGTTAGGTGGTTTTGCTTTGTTAATGCCAAGAAGTAGAGAGGTAGTTGTTCTTTCTTTTCTGTAGTTAGGAATGCCATTTGTTTTGATGTGTCCAGCTCTGCACACAGAAAGGTTATTCTTTGGGATGGAATCAGCCTTGACTTTTTTATATTGACTGTATATCCCAAGGCTTGCAGCAGGTAAATGACTCTTTGTAAGTCTTCTGCTAATTTGCTTTTGTTGTCCGCTTGTATCAGGCAGTCGTCCAGGTAAGGATAAATTTGGATATCCTGAAGCCTGCAATGAGCAATTACTGATGCCAGGCATTTCGTGAACACTCTGGGCGCAGTAGATAAGCCAAAGGGCAATGCTGAAAATTGATAATGCTCTGATCCTGCAAGAAATCTGAGGTATCTTCTGCAAATTGGTCTTATGGGGACGTGCAGGTATGCCTCCTTGAGATCTAGAGTTACCAGCCAAGACTCCTTGCCCAGCATGGGAAGAAGCTGCTGTAGGGTCAGCATTTTGAATTTTGGAACAATAAGGAATGTGTTTAAAGCGGACAGGTCTAGAATGGGTCTCCATTTGTTTTCTTTTCTTGGTACCAGGAAGAGTCTGGAGTAAAATCCCTTTCCTTGCTCCATAGGTGGTACCCTTTCCACAGCTCTCATTCTTAATAGCTGAGATATTTGTTTCAGAGCTTCTGTCCTTTGAGAAGGTGGTAGGTTTGGCATTCCTCTCTTCCCTGGTAGAGTATGGAAATGGAACCTGTAACCTTGGTCTATAGTTTGCAAAATCCATTTTTCCCTTGTTATGCAGTGCCAGTTTTTTGAGAATAATGTTAGTTTTCCGCCTAAGGGTGCTTCTAGTTGTCCCCTGGTAGGCGATGTCACTGTCAAGTCACTGTGACTGAGTTGTTGTAGTGGTGGTGGCTGCGTCTGTGCCTCGCTGGTTGTTACCTTGCCATTGGCGTCCCCTGTAGGCACCCCTGGATTGGTTTCTGCCTCTTGAATGCCTATTCCTGCCTCTCTGGGCCTTGGAGGAGTCTGGAAAGGACCAATTTTTGGAGGGCCAGTTCCTGCTAAACCTTGGAGGTTGAACCTGTAAAAAATCTTTCACCGTTTGTACAGATTTTGCCTTTTCTTCCATCTTTTTTAGCACCTGCTGAGCAGGGGAACCAAATAAATTGACCTTGTCCATGGGTGCATCCAAAAGTTTTGATTTGACATGGTTTGGTAATGCCTGTTCTTTCAACCATGCATGTCTCCTGATAACTGTGCCAGTCATGGCTGATCTAAAGGAAGCCTCCAGTGCATCATAGCCACATTTTAAAGAATGGTTACTAACCTGCTGTATGTTATGTACCATTTCCTGAACATATTTCTTATCTAAAGATTCTTCAGAGGAAAGCTTTTTAGTTAACTGGTCAAGCATAAACTCTTGATATTGAATCATATGAAATTGGCAGTTCAAAGCCCCAGCTGACAAGGTAGCAGAAGAGTAAACTTTTTTACCCCATCTCTCTAAGGACCTGGATTCCCTTTCAGAGGGGAGGGGGTTTTTAGTAGAAGTAGCAGCTACAGCTTTAGGGCCCTGGGCGACGGTCTCTGGATCTGCAAAGGGAGCCTTGTATAAATGATGGTGAGTGTCCGGGACCCTGTAGAACCTATCGGGCTTAGCAGGAGCCGGAGGTAATGAATCAGGAGCAGTGCAAGCATCATTAAATGCATCGTCCACAACAGAAAGAACTGCAGGTATAGCCAAAGGCCTATGTTGTGGCAAATGTAGAAAGGTTCTAAGCCTTTTTCTGGAGTCTGAAAAATCTTGGCCCTGCCACTGAAATTGTTCCCTCATAGCATGCAATGTTTCCTCAAAGGAAAATTCCTCAGGTGGAGAGGCTGAAGGAATGGACTCTTCAGCATCAGAGTCTTCGTAAGGAGAATAAGGAGCCTCAGGAAGTTCTGAATGTTCTGATTCATCAGAGGAACCATCAGTGGATACTGGTTCAGGGGGCTCTGCTCTAGGTCTCTTTTCTGGAGGAGGGAGAGAGGACTCTGATGGGGGCTGGAACCCCAATTAAAAAAGAAATAAATCCTCAGCCAAAGATAGCATATGAGAGCTAGTGCTGGGCCTGTGTGGGGTTTGGCAGGCAGATTTTTGAAGCTTTGCTGCTTTTCTGGAGGAGGGAGAGAGGACATGGCTGCAGGAGGCCTAGCAGCTCCACGTGCAGGTGTTAAAATATCCAGGGGAATTGTGTCTGATAAATACTGGGAAACCGCAACAGAAGGCTGATTTTCAGAAGCAGATTCTACCAGGTTAGAAGAGGCCTCGGTAGAAGGCATGGTTTCAGCTGGAGAAAGAACCGCTTGCTCGGTTTCGGCCGAAACTGAGACACTCGCGGTTTGCTTAATCGCGGTTTCGGCCGAGACCGTGGACCGCGAGTGTCGGTCCTTTTCTTTTTGTTTTTTAGAAATTTGCGTTGTCGGAGGATCCGACGGCATAATGTAGGCAAAATCAGAGCCGAAAATTTGTTCAGCAAACTCTGACCGACGTCTGAGCGTCCGTCGGTTAAAAGAAGAGCAGGCTAGACAAGCTGCTACTGGTCTGGGCCTAAGCAATGTATACAGTAAGAGTGGAAATCTTTATGAGGTATTTGTTTCCCACAAGATAAACAGTTATTAACTTTCTCTGACATCGGCTGAGGCAAGAAAGAGTCCCCAACGGGGTACTTAGCTTTTTAGAAGTCTTCGAAGTAGTATTTGGTAGTAGTAATCTCTGGATCTGACCGACCGGCACTTGCGAACAGCTTCTGCTTCGGGCGCCACGCGGCAAGAAAGACTGAGGAATATGGCGTCGGCTGATGCCTTTATACCCGAGTAACTGCAGCTATGACGTCGGGTGAAGTGCGACACCAGCCGAAGCCAGACCCAGACTTTGGAATCCGGCCGACCGAAGGGCTGCCTGACGACAGGACAACCCATTTGTAAGGACTGCAGATGCATCCTTGAAGGACATCCACAGTAAGATCCAAAGGAAGCTTGGGGGTCCTTGATTGGTGGCCTAAGGAAGAATGTACCCTTCAAAAAGGCCTTGCATAGCTTAGAAGAAGCCAAGGGGGCAGAATTCTCCCCCACATGGACATTTGAGATGGCTGCCAAATGAACTTTAATCATAGAAAAAGTAGCTACGTTGTGGAAAGTATGGGCTAGAAAATCTAAAATGGCAGGAACGGGGTAGAAAAAGGATCCAATTTATGCTGCGACACCCAGATGGAAAGAAAGTACAGTTTTGTACCTACCATAAATGTAGATGTTCGAGTGTAAACACTGCTGCAGTCATTACACTTGGGTTATCCTGCCGTCAGGTGGTCCCCACAGTCAGCCAGAGTTCCAAAGTCTTGGTCCGGCGTCGGTTGCTGTCGCCTCCTCCCTGACGTCAGTGCGACAGGGGTATACAAGATGCAGCCAACGCCATTTTCTTCAGTTTTTCTTGCCCCAGATGTTAGGTGCCCCCAAATAGGTAGGCAATACAAATCGCTAGTAAACAATACAAAAGTAAAGCAAGCAACCATTTTTAGTTACCAGCAAATACTCCCCATAGGTAATAAAGGGTAGATGCCCTAGGTAAATCCCAGAAAGTAAGAGGGGAAGGAGGGAGGGTAACCTGGACTGCAGCAGCATTTACATTCGAACATCTACATTTATGGTAGGTACAAAACTGTACTATGTTCATCGTGTTACACTGCTGCAGTCATTACACCTGGGTGGAATCCCAAAGCTGAGGTAGGGAGGCTGGATCTATAAGGCATTAGGGGTGGCTATAAGGCCCTGCAGTACAGCAGTGGCGAAGCCTGCTCTGGATTTGGAGTATAAAGGCAAATGGTAATGTCTGGTGAAGGTATGCACAGAACTCCATGTTGCTGCTTCCAAAATATCCTTGGTAGGTACTCCTCTGAGGTAGGCAGTTGAAGTGGCTGTTGCCCTGGTGGAGTGAGATCTAATGCTGCTAGGTACAGGTCTCCCATGGTAGGTGTAGCAAAAATGTATACAGTGTCCTATCCATTTTGAAATGGTCTGCTTTGAAATGGCTTTTCCTTGTGCTCCTGCAGCGTATGCTACTAATAATTGCTCAGATTTTCTGAAAGCTTTGGTTTTGTCCAAGTAGAAGCGTAACTGCCTGTGAATGTCCAAAGAATGTAGTAGTCTATCCCCTTTGTTCTGTGGTTTTGGATAAAAAGTTGGCAAGTGAATAGTTTGGTTTAGAGCCACACTTGATACCACCTTTGGCATAAACGTAGGGTTGGTTCTTAAGGACACACTGTCCTGGTGGAAGATGAGGAAAGGTTCCACTGCCATTAGTGCCTGTAATTCTGAAACTCTTCGTGCTGATGTTATTGTCAGTAGCAGAGCAGTTTTCCAAGAATGTATTTTAATTCTGCTGTGTTAGCTGGTTCAAAAGGAGGTAACGTTAATTCTTCCAAAACAAAGTTGAGATCCCAAGTAGGTGTAGGTGCTCTACGGGGCAGTCTTATGTTTTTAGCCCCTCTGAGGTATTGTTTGAGCAAAGGATTAGAAAAAATTGGTGGATCCGTGTTGTAATGAGCAGAGATAACCGAGGCGTGGATCTTGATGGATGAAAAAGAAAGGTCCTTGTCCAGCATCTCAGTTAAGTATTGCCGTATCTGAGGAATGTTTGGGACTAGAGGGTCAAGGCTGTGCACTTGGATCCAGGCACAGAATCTCTTCCATTTGTCAGAGTATGCTTTCCTGGAGCTAGGCCTTCTGGCCTCCAGAATGACATCCATAACAGCTTTGGAGAGAGGCACTGCTTGCTTGACTAAGGAATTTTCCATGCAGCTAGGTTTAAGGTCTTTAGCTGGCTGTGAAGTATCTGATTGTTGTACTGTGTCAGCAACTGTGGAATTTGTGGTAAAATCCAGGGTGGTTCTTGTATTAAGTTCTTTAGGATTGGGTACCAGTGCTGGCATGGCCAGTCGGGTGCAATCAGGATCATTTTTGGCTCTTCCTGCCTGGCTTTTATGAGTACCTTTGAAAGGAGAGGTAAAGGTGGGAAAGCGTATACTTGTAGTTTTTTCCAGCTGAATGAGAGAGCATCCACTTTCCACGCCTTTGGATGGTAGCTCCTTGTGCAGAATTTCTGTAATTGGCAGTTCTTTGGGGTGGCAAACAGATCTATGTCCGGGCTCCCCCATTTTTGTGTTATCATTCTGAATATTTGTGGGTTTAGTTCCCATTCGTGTGGGTCCATAATGTTTCTGCTTAGGTCGTCTGCCAGTGTTTTTTTCTCTCCTGGCAGGAATTGTGCTTGCAGATGAACTTGGTAGCTTAGAGCTGTGTTCCACAAGGTCATGGCTTGTCTGCAGAGGGGGTAGGAGTGTGTGCCCCCTTTCTTGTTTATGTACCACATAACTGTGGTGTTGTCTGTCTTTAGTAGTAATTGTCCTGGATGCAGTAGTTCCTTGAAAGCTATAATAGCATTTTGTACAGCTAGCATCTCTTTTTGATTGATGTGGAGATGTCTTTGCTCTGTGGGCAACTCGCCCTGGATACATTTTCCTGCCATGTGTGCTCCCCAGGCGTAATCTGATGCATCTGTTGTCAGTGTCTGCCTGGCTGTGGGTTGAGTGAAAGGCTGTCCCTTGTTGAGGTGACAAGCTTGTGCCCACCATCAAAACTCCTGTTGTAGGCAAGGAATTAGTGGTATAACTGTTTCCAAACTGACAGCGTTGAGACCATACGCTCTTTAGGTACCATTGTAGTTTCCTCATATGCAGTCTGGCATATGGAATTAGTAGTATGCAAGATGCCATGTAGCCCAAGGCCTGCAGAATTTTTCTTGCAGGGAGTTGGGTCTTTGTTGCCATTAATTGAAATTATTGAGTCAGTTGTCCTTGCTTGTCTGGCGTGAGATAAGCCATCTGGGCCGTTGTGTTCAAGCTGGCACCCAGGAATATTATCTGTTGTGAGGGCACTAGTTTTGATTTATTTTCGTTTTCTGTGTACCCCAGGCAACTTAATAACTTTTTTACATACGCCAGATGTTTTAGTAGAATGTCCTTGCTCTCTGCTTGAATCAGGCAGTCGTCCAGGTATAGGTAAATCTTTTTGCCTGCAAAATGCAATTACTGGTGCCAGGCACTTTGTGAAGACCCTGGGCGCAGTAGATAAGCCAAAGGGCAGTGCAGAGAATTGATAGTGCACTGAACCAGCAAGAAATCTGAGGTATCTTCTGCAATTTTGTCTGATAGGGACAAGCAGGTATGCCTCTTTGAGGTCCAAAGTCACAAGCCAAGCTTTCTTGCCCAGCATGGGAAGAAGCTGCTGTAGTGTCAACATCTTGAATTTCGGATCATCCAGGTAAGTGTTTAGTGTAGAAAGGTCCAGAATGGGTCTTGAGGCTTTGTCTTTTCTGGAAACCAGAAAGAGTCTTGAGTAAAATCCTTGTTCTTGTGGTGGTACCTTTTGCCAGTTTTCCTCCTAAGGGGGCTGCCAAGAGAGAGCTGTTTGGCAGCTGTAGTGGAGAGTCATTGAGGCTGTTTTTTATAAGGTTGAGGCCTGTCTTCCCCTTCTTTCTGGCCTGGTGTGCTCCATTGTCGAGGCCTGTAAGGGCCTTGTGTCTGACTTCTACCTCTTGGACGTCTGTATCTGCCCCTTTGAGGTCTATCTGTGACTGGAAAGGACCAATTCTTTGTTGGCCAATTTCTGCTAAAACGAGGAGGCTGAACCTGTAAGAAATCTT
Organism: Protopterus annectens; assembly: GCF_019279795.1. Taxonomy (NCBI): domain Eukaryota; kingdom Metazoa; phylum Chordata; order Ceratodontiformes; family Protopteridae; genus Protopterus; species Protopterus annectens. The sequence continues at coordinate 1,329,205,760 of NC_056735.1, forward strand.
TCACCGTTTGCATAGATTTTGCCTTATCCTCCATTTTCTTTAATACCTCCTCTGCCTTAACTCCAAACAGCACATCCCGCTGCAAAGGTGCATCCAATAATTTGACCTTAACATGATCTGGTAACGTATGTTCTAAAAACCAAGCGTGCCTTCTAATGAAAGAGCCTGTAACTGCTGCTCTCCAGGAGGCCTCTAAGGAATCAGACCCACACTGCAAAGTACGTTTTCCCACTTGTTCAGCTGCATGCAATAAATCCTGCATTTCTTTTAAGTTAGGAGAATCTGATTCTTTTAGCATCTTTTGTTTCAATTGAGACATCAAAAATTGCTGATATTTTAGCATGTGAAACTGGCAATTAAAGGCTCTCATTGCTAAAGTTGCAGACGTATATACCTTCTTTCCCCATCTGTCTAATGCTCTGGAATCTCTGTCAGAGGGGACTGCTTTTTTTGCTGATGAGGCCTTAATCCCTTTGGGTCCCTGAGAAATAGTTTCAGGGTCAGCAACAGGGCTTTTGTACAGAAATTGGACTCTAATATCGATCAGGTTTAACTGGGGCTGGGGGTAAGGAGTCCGGGTTCAAACTGGATTCAGTGTCCACATCATCCACAATGTCTAAAACTGGTGGAATAGCAAGGGGTCTGTGTTGGGGCAATAAAAGGAAGTCTCCGAGTCTTTTCTTGGATTCTGAGTAATCCTGGCCTTCCCAATGGAAATGCTCTCATGATATGTAAGGTCTCCCCAAAGGAGTAATCCTCAGGCAGAGAGGCTGATGGAATTGATTCCTCAGCATCAGAATCCTCATAAGGAGGGGTAAAGAATATCCTAGGTCTGAGGAAATGTCAAAGGAGAGGGACACCTGGTCAGAAGATTCATAGTCTGCATCCTGCCTGGGCCTTTTATCAGGAGGGGGATGGGACCCCCTGATCAGAGTGATCAGGACCTCGGCCATTTTTAGCATTTGTTTCTAAGGCATGGAAGCCTGTCCTAGAGAGAGTTGCGTCTGTTTCTTTGCTTTTAAGGGGGGCTTAGATTTAACAGAGGGTTTAATAGTTAACTGGGTAGGTCTGAAAACACCCTCTGTAGCTGTGGAATGCTCAGCTACTTCGGTTTCCTCTGTAGGTTTAGGATCGGTAAACTGAAGGCCTAGTGCGTCCGAAGGCTCAGCCAGCTCCATGTGGGAGTCGGAGGCGGTCTGTGGTTCTGTGGAAGCGGTCATCAGGGGCTGCGTAGGCACCTCGCTGAAAACCGGCGACCGGCCTAGAACAGGCCTCGTTGTCCGTTTTGGGCCTCGGATGCCTGTCCTTGTCCTTTTTATGCACTGCGGTCGTCGGAACTTCTGACGGCATGGTATAATTGAATTTTCTACCAAAATAATGTCGGGCAAAATCAGACATTTAATAGTGCGCTTGTTAAACCTAGCACAAAACCGACAACCAGTGACGTTGTGGTTAGGGCCTAGGCATGGAATACAATAGGAGTGGAAATCCTTATGAGGTATTTGCTTCCCACAAGAAATACAGTTATTAACTTTTACTGACATCGGTCTGAGGCAAGAAAAAGTTTCCCTAACGGGGTACTTAGCTTTTTTAGTAGACTTCGGTTCTGGATTTGGAATGAAAATCTCAGGAGTCGGCCGACCGGCACTTGCGAACTGCTTCTGCTTCGGGCACCGCGCGGCAAGAAAGACTGAAGAAAATGGCATCGGCTGCGTCTTATATACCCCTGTCGCACTGACGTCAGGGAAGAGGCGACAGCAACCGACGCCGGACCAAGACTTTGGAACTCTGGCTGACTGCGGGACCGCCTGATGGCAGGATAACCCAAGTGTAATGCCTGTAGCAGTGTAACACGATGAACATCATTTCAATTTACTGGAAATATTCCTAGTAGAGGCCTTGTGAGCCGCAATCAAAATCTTTTTGACTAGTGAAGAGAGCCCAAAAATCCTAGCCATCAGAAGAACTGGAGCAGCCAAGAGGAGAGCTTCAAGCTAAGTCTGGATGTGAGACCCCTAACGTGTGAGAAATGAGATCGGGAATTGGATCCACAGTCCAGGGCGGACACACCAGATGAGACCAAAGAGTGGGGTACCAAACTTGGAGGGGCCAGAAAGGGGCAATGAGGATGACTTTGCTCTTCAACCATTGTGCTTTCTGAAGAAATCAGAGGATCAGAGGAAGAGGAGGAGGATAAACAAAGTAGACCGGAGGGCCAAGCATGGACCACAGCATCACTGAGAGACTCGCCCAGAGGGGAAATGACGGTGAAAAACTAGCTGTACTTTGCAATGGAAGGAGAGTCAATGAGATCACAGCAAGGAGGACCCCACTTTCGAAAGATAATGCCTGTCACTGAAGGATTTACAGATCACTTTTAAGGCATCAGAATGATTCTGCTGAGCCTGTCTGCTAGAATGTTGAACTTTCCCAGAATATGTATTGCCACCAAAAATCAGATGGAAGAAAATTGCTCATTCCCACAATCTCAAGACCTTGCAGCAAAGGGGATAAGGTCTCACACACCCCCACCCCGTTTGTTGATGTACCAGACAATGGACATGTCCGTCTGGATGGCAATTGTCCTGATGGTATGAAAAGCTTGAAGGGCTTGCAAAGCCAGAAGCATCACATCTCCAGGACACTGATATGCAGATTGGTATCCAAGTGGGACCATCAATGTCCCCCACCTGAGCAGGGAGGTGTTCATGGTCACCATGATCGAAGGAGAAGGAAGAACAAATGAGTGGCCCAGGAGGAGGTCTGGAGACTGAAGCCACCACCAAAGAGGAAATTCGAGTAGGGACCACTGCACTGCTGAGGTACACTGCAGAATCCTCATGTGTAGGAGGGACAGTTGATAGTAGGATTATTGTGGCCGCTATGGAATCCAACACCCGAAGAACCATAACTGCTGGAGGCTAAGGGGTCTGTAGAATAGACTTCACATGCTGCTGGAGCAAAAGTAAACTGTCTAGAGGCAGAAACATCCTGCCCTGTACTGTGTCCAACAGAGCACCTATAAAATTTAACACTTGAACAGGTTCCAAGTTCAATTTGGCCAGACTGTTCATTATGCCCAGGGAAGGTACTAGGAGAAGGAGGTAATCCCTGTCTTGAAGAAGTCGATGCCTGTGGGAAGCAGAGAGGAGCCAATCGTCCAGGTAAGAAAAGACCTGGAATCTCTGCAGTCTCGAGTGAGCTGCCACTACCGCCATCACTTTGGTAAACACCCGGGGGGGGGGGGGCTATGGTAAGTCCAAAGGGGAGTACTCCTAACTGGAATTGACTGGCTCCTAGCTGGAAGTGAAGAAATCTTCTGGAGCGTCTGTTCATTTTTATGTGACAGTACGCATCGTGAACATCCACAGAGCACATCCAGTCATTTTGCAGAAAGGACAAAATGGATAGTAGAGTGACCATCTGAAACTTTGTTTTGGCAAAGAACAGGTTCAGGGTAGTAAGATCTAGAATTGGTCTTAAGTCCCCCATTTTCTTTGGTACCAGAAAGAACCTCTCTGGGAGGACAGGCTGGTTGACTCATTTTTTTTAGCAGCCTGGTGAATTCTACGGCTGCTACATCCTGCTGGTCGGGTGGAATATCTGGGAGGTTTCTCTCTCGAGTGGGAGGATGAAGAAATGGAATAACTTCTGGGTATAATTTGAAGCACCCAACAATCGTTTGAGATGGACTCCCAGGCTGCTGAGTGCAGAGAGAGACCCCCCCCCCCAGACTGTGTCCAGAGTAGAGAAGTCGGACAATACCTCAGGACTGCTGTAAGGGTCTGACCGAGAAAGAATCGCCAGACCATTGGTTCCTTGGACCACCTCTGCCATGTGGATGGCATCTGTCATTTCCACCTTCTAATCCTGGAGAAGTTTGACCCAGAACGTCTAGGGAAGAGCCCTGAGACTTTCAAAACCACAACTTCTTGCCCGCATGTTGGTTCCTAGAATAAGTCTGCTGTGGAGTACAGAAGCGGATCCAGATGGCAGATAAGGTTTTCCTGTCTTCCTCGTTCTGGGTAAGAGTGTCACGAACAGTAAGTTCAAAGTGGACCCATCAAACAGGGCGATCATGAGCAATGCCTTAAAGGGTTCCGAAAAAGCAAAAAGCTGGAGCCAGGCGTGCAGCCTAATGACAACGCCCATCCTGGCTGCCCTCGAGGTACCCCCACTCGCGTGGGAAAGTAGCGTCATGGAAGTGTTTGATATGGCTGTTAGGGTGGCCAGTAAGAAAGAGAAAACCTTCTTTTCTTCCTCCGATATGGACCCTGGGACAGACGCAGACAGTTCCTTAACCAGGTCTCTCTGCAGTCTGGTGACATGTGCCAAATAGTTCAGTGTACACAGAGCAAAGTTGGCTGAAGCATACACTGGCTTTCCAAAGCAGTCCACTGCTTCAGAGTCCCTGTCTGCAGGATGAACTGAGGAACTCTCCTGAGCCAGTTCCCTCTTAATGGCCACCGCAACCACCATGGCATTGACCGGGGAACTCCTGGACCAAGGGGACTTGTCCAAGTGGACACAGAGTACCTTGTCTGGGTGCTTAGGAATCGACCCAACCATGTCCGGTTCCTTCCACGCCCTGGGGGAGATGAAATCTAACAAAGGATCCGTGGGGGGGGGGGGCACCCAAGATGTAGAAGGCTCTATGCCAAACGCTTCCAAGAATACGGATTTGTCACGGTTGGGTTTAAGGGAAGACCACCCACCTCTCTCTCTCAGACGCAGGATCTCCATGAGGTTTCCGAATGAGACATCAAGGGTTGATCAGGGGGAACCATCCCCCTCATACAAATCTTTATCTTTTGTGAGAGATTTCAGGAGGGGGTGAATCTCAGTACCTCCTCTTGTACGTATGTTCTTCTGAGGCACCTCCTTGGGGGGATACTCCTGAGTGGACTGGGAAGCTTCAAGGGGTTCCTGAAGAGGAACATCCTGGGGCAGTCTGGCAACAAGCTGTCCCTGACGGGGCAGGACAGATGACTCTGGCCCAGAAACAGAAGGAGCAAGGGCAGGCTCTGGCCCAGAAACAGAAGGAGCAATGGCATGCTCTGAGGAGGAAAGTGTTAAGGCCCTTGAAGGAGCTGAGAGGACCCTCTCCACCACCCTGAAGGTGAGTGGACTCCAGAAGGCAGAGCAGCTGGAGCAGACACACCAGCGTCTGGGCCTCCTGGACAGTCACCCCTGGCGCCGAAGGCCCTTCAAAATCAGCTTGTTCTTCCTGTCGATTAACACACGTTGATTAAGCATCGGACGGAGGAATCTTATGCCCACACTCCGTACATTTCTTGAACCCATATGGCTTTGGAAGATCAGCCATGGGAACACACACACACACACACACACACACACACACACACACACACACACACACACACACACACACACACACACACAAAGAGAAGAAAGAACAGGAAGGTAGCAGTACAGATTTTTTTTTTAAAACAAGACGGAAAAAAAAACGCACCAATGCGAACAGGAAGAGAAAGGGTAGGAAGAGGTTGGAAGAAATAAGTCAAAAATCCTACTTTTGGACAGAAAAAGAAATAACCTTGGAGAAGCTCAGAATGCAGTGATCCGTGCTGTTCAAATGAGTGGCAAACTAAATCTGAGGGAAACAGAGTGAGCATTATGGGTAGGAGAGGAGCTTGGATTTCGGCTCCGATGCTAGAGTATATGGAAGAGTTGGATCAGTGTTGGATCAGAGCCCCATAGGTTGGAGACCAAATGAAAAACAATAACTTCAGATTCTTTTTTCTCCCCCTACAACTTCAACCTTCCGAGCTGTACTACAGACAGCTTCCTTCCTCCTGCATTCTTCTCCTCCCAGTTAAGACATGCCTATCTCCTTGGACTACGGGACTGATTTTTTATGTGGTTTTCGGGTGTTAGCCCACAGCAGATACCAAGCCAATGTCCGTTACACTTCATAAAACCAGTGCCAGTTATCAGGCATTGGTACCACTGATGCAGACATCCAAGGTGCTGATTAGGCTGATGGCAGCACCAACAGAACATGTCCCTACCCCTACAATACATGTTACTGGTATGGATAAGCAGATCTCTGTTTTTTATACCTAATCGCCTGATCAAGGTATGTGGGTGTGTATGCATATAGAAGTGTCTGACTGGGATCTGCTCAGTCTGTCTGCTACCATATTCTGTTCTGAAAGAATACATGTGGCCATCAGGGAAACTTAGTCTTGTTATTTTCAAAGCCTGTATGGACAGCCTGCAAGGTTAAGTAGAAGCAAGTTATTTCCTGTTTATGTATCACTTTACATGTCTTAATTTGCAGCACTCATAGCTTAAGGGTAGGGAGAAAGGCTTTTAAAGCTGGGATGAGTGGTATCATATCCTTGATATTTTTGCTTATTCGTCTAGTCTCTGCAGGTCCCCTGTAACTGGGGCTTCCCCATATCAGCTGCCTATGCTAAAAACTGGAGAGTCTGCTGTAAATCATCATTAGCTGTGGGGGCTGGAAGGGCATCCCCCTATTTTGAGCACATTGCTAGATCCACCACAAGAAAATATTCTTTATGCAGAAGCAGGAAGGAAATCCTAGCCTGAGGGGCGAGTGCGATGGCACCATCTGTTTTCTCAAATAACCCTGCAGTTTTTTTATGTTTGTAAGCTTCTGAGCTCCCAAAGCCTTTCTGTGTTGGAGGGAAGCCTTTTAGCTTATCAGTAGGAGTGGTAAGCACTAGGTAGCCCTATCTACCACAAGAGTGGTTTCTGGCCCAGAAATTGTAGTTTATTGGCCGTTTGGCAGTTTTGCCATCTCTTTCAATTTTCTGGTTTAAAATCTCGCATTTGCGCTTGTTTCCCACCTTTCCTGTAACTAGTCTAGTCCAGATACAGACTTGCTGTATCCAGGACTGTATGTAAGCTTCTGAGCCCCCCAAGCCTTTCTGTGTTGGAGGGAAGCCTTCTAGATTATCAGTGGGAGTGGTAAGCACTAAATAGATCCAGATACATATTCTTAGTTTTAGCACTTGAATTTGCTAATTTGTGCTCCGCACTTGTTCAGAACTTGTTAGCACTAAATAAGCTACAAATTACTACAGCACTCAACCTTCCTCTTTACCTAGAGGAAAACAGTTTTTGTACTTACTTTCCTAACTTGCTTACAGAAAAACAGCCCTTATACTCACTTGTCTAGAAGAAAGTAGTTTATTATTCAGGCATGTCCAAGGGTCAGCTCCCAGTGTTCTCACCTGTCTATCTAATGAATATGGGCATCTTGAGGCAATGTAGCAATTGCTTCATGTACAAAGACAACCCTCTCCTCCTACCATCTAACACCACAACCTGTGAGAAATGCACTTATCTAGCCAAACTGGAGGTAAAGCTCTCTCCAACCAAGACTGAACTTGACAGTCAAGAGGAGAAGGTAAACATTTCCACCACACCACACTCATCACATAGTCCCACTAAACCTACACCACCAAAATCCACACAAACACAAAAGCATTCGCAGAGGCTCTCAATAATAATCTGCTCAAGCAACAGAGACCTCCAAAGCAGAAATGCAGTCAACCTCCATCTCCCAACACAACACTAATGACACAAAGCCCACAGACTCTGTGTGCCAATAAACCACAGCCCATAATTCAAACCAACGTACCTAACACACTAGTCATAGGTGACTCTAAGTCAGGCACACTGATGTCCCACTCTCCAGGCTAAACAAGAAGAAGGTTACTGTCAGCTGCCTGTCAGGTGCCAGGATCCACCACATAACCCACGCACTCAAGTCACTCAACAAGTACAAATATGACTCTGTCATTGTCCATATTGGTGTGAATGACCCGAGATGTACCTCCCTGGGCTACATGAAGAGAGACATGGAAGAGCTCTCCGATCTTGTAGGCAAGGCAGGTATGACCCTAGCCCTGAGAAGCATCCTGTCATCACCCAGAATGATACCACAGTACAAGGACAAAATGATTGACTTCAACAATTGGCTAAGCTTCTGGTGTTATTCTAAGGGGATACTGTATCTGTCTGCCTGGGACGACATGGTCGACAAACCACGATGCTTTGCCAGAGATGGCCTGCACCTGTCGCTCCTGGGATTCCAGATACTGGCTCTTACTGCCCCTATAGTGCCTTTTTTAGGCAAGGTTCAAATGACAAATTCACCACCGTAACAGGTACAAGCAAGCAAAATCTGAGGGTAATGCTACTCAATGCTAGAAGTCTAAATCTCAAAATGCATTCACTCTAGGCACTCCTTAAAATGAAGAACTTCGACATATGTGCAGTGACTGAGACCTGATTCAAGGCTCTAGAGAGCACCCCTGCATTACCAGGCTATAAATCAAACCACACATTTTGGCCATCTAACCTGAACCAGAACACCAAAGGTGGAGGTGTGTCCATATTCATTAAGGATATCCACACCTCCAGGCTAGGTGCGCAGCATAATGCATTCAAGGTTATCCAAGTGCAACTAACTAAATCCAAATTGTAGCTTGCTACAGATCCCCCACCATGCCCCAGGATTCCAACTCCTCCTTTCTTGATATAATGGAAAATATTAGGGTTCAACCAAAAACCCTAATGGCCAGTGTCAACTACCCCACCATAACTGGGAAAACTACTCATGTACCAACTGCTTCACTCAACGCTTTCTGGAATTCATAAATTCCAATGCCCTGGATCAACGTGTCCACACCCCCATCAGGGGCAACAATATCCTAGACCTAGTCATTACCAACATGAGTGACAGGTGTTCCACACCTGAAGTCAACTCCTTGTTGGTCAGATCCGACCACAAGCTAATCACCCTAGATATCCGCATCCCACCCCCACCAACCATTAAGGAAACCATGGTAAAAATTTCTCCAAAGCCAACTTCATGCTTCTTAGGACAGAAGTGGCGAACTTCATGACACCCATGCAGATGGACAATACAGTTACGACTGCTGAATCCTACATAAATGCACTCTATAAGCACTTACACGAGTGCATGGATCGTGCTATCCCAAACAGAACCAAGACACTATCCTCCAAAAAAAGGAAGCCAATCTGGTGGTCCCCTGCCATAAACAAACTCTACAACAAAAGGAAGAAACTGTTGCAAATGAGAGTAAAATCCCATGAGTGGAGGAGCTCCCTGGTCAGCCTCAGTAAGAAGCTGAGATCCCTCATAAGATCCTCCAAAGCTAGCTACGAAAACAAAATCGCCACGGATTCTAAGGGCAACTACAAAGCATTCTTTAGCTATGTCAATAATCTCATGGCAACACCCAGATCTGCTCTGAGTTACAGCACAACGGCATGAAAATTACAGAACCAACTGAGTGCCAACATCCTGGCAGATAGGTTCAGTTCTAACTTTACCCCTCTCTCACCCCCTAAAGGGCCCGTAGCTATACAGGAAGAATGCAGAGTCCCTGTAATCACATCTATGCACGTAAAAGCTGTACTCTTTAAAACCAGAAACATAGCATGCATGGGACCAGACAACATCCCAGGCTGCGTTTTACACTAACTTCAGAACGAACTGGCTCCCCACCTAAGCACCATGTTCAATCATAGTCTCGCGTCACGCTTTGTGCCCATTGAATGGCGCACAGCAACAGTTATCCCCCACTCCACAAAGGGGGAGCCACCACTGATCCTGGGAACTATCTCCCTATTAGCCTGATGAGCCTGGTCTGCAAGGCCATGGAACATATCATCATGGAACTCAAAGACATTGGTAACCTCCAAACTCTGGACCCCACCCAGTTCGGGTTTGTGAAAGGCAGATCATGCCTTCTGAACCTGATTGACTTCTTTGAGGCAGTCACCAAAGCCGTAAACGAGGGTAAGGTGGTTCACACAGCCTATCTTGACCTCACCAAGGCTTTTGACACCATCCCCCATTCTGGAATTATAGCTAAATTCACTAAACTAGGTATAAATCCCTACATCACAAGATGGGTTGCCACCTGGCTCACTGACAGAACCCACACTGTAAAAGTTGTAGACTCCAAATCGGACTTCAAACCAGTGATAAGTGGAGTACTACAGGGTTCAGTTCTGGGACCTCTCTTGTTTGGTATCTACTTCTCTGAAGTACAGGCTAACACAGAAGGCCTCTGGCTAACTAAGTTCACAGATGACTGCAAACTATGAGCCACAGTAGAGTCCCCAAATGATGTGGACATCCTACAGAAGGGCCTCACTGAGACAGATGCCTGGTGCCACAGGCATGGCCTCAAGCTCAATGCCAAAAATTCCATTGCCATCCCCTTTGGTAAAAACTCTGTACCCATGAACTACCACATAAACAGAAGTCTACTTACCGCCGAATGTGTGATAAGAGACCTTGAGACCCAGGTGGACAGTAGTCTCTCCTTTGATAATCACATCGCCACAGTAGTCAGGAAATCATTCTATGTGGCACACATCATCACAAAAGGGTTCTCATCCAGGAAAAAGAGAGGTCATTGCTCCCCTCTACTTGGCACTCATTAGACCCATTATAGAGTACAACACCCCTTTTGGAATGTACCTCAAGACATTTGCAGCAGCTGGAAAGGCCACAGAAGTACCTCACAAAGAGGATTACTGGCCTCAAACAGATGCCCTACAGTGACGGTCTCAAAAACTCCAGCTTTACTCTGTAGCATATCGCCTACTCCGAGGAGATCTCTGCCTAACATATAAAGCTATGTTAATCCCTCCGAGCTACATGCTTTAGGGACCTAAACCTTATCACCACAATAAACAGGATATGCTGGAGGGATAGATTCCTGTCCCAGAGACTTCCTATATGCTGGAATAAGTTACCCATCTATGTTAAGCAAAGTTCCTCATTAGCACTCAACAAAAATCTTGATGAGTGGATGGGAAATAGGAAATACACCCCGGGCATCGCTTCTGTGGCTCTGCTTGACAAGGGCACAGGAAATTAACTTTCTTGGGTGGCGTACGCCAGGGAACCTTATTGGCTAGGCTTACTTAGGCCCTTGGGCTGATAGCCTAGTACCTACCTATGAACCTGTGTGTAGGTGTGCTAAGGGAGCTTCAAAATTCAGGCTACCATGCACCTAAAAGTAAGATATTCCCTGGTTATGATCTCCACTTTCTGAATGAAACTACTGAAGTGGTCTGTCAGCTAATCAAGTTTCCCAGCTTAATTTCTCCAAGTATTTTGGGTTTCTCGTACTACGAAGGGAATGGATCCCATAAGTCAAAGTAAGTTCACATAATTAATATGGTTTAGGTCTTTGATGTTAGCCTAAAGTGCTCTATGTAGCACACACCATATGGCCAGAATTGACTCCTTATGTAATTCATATGGAGTTACATATATTGATGGCATACCTAAATACGACTGCAAATTCTTTTTTACGAGACCCATTGTTCCGACTACTTTTGGAACTGTATGACTATCCTCCTTTCACACTGCCCCCATTTCCACCTGCAAATCCTGGTATTTTATGACTTTGCATCTCTCTCTACTTAAGAAACTTATCACAGGGTATTAGCAGTTTCAATGATCAGTGCTACTTTTGTCTTCTTTTTATGGACTACCATTAACTGGTTCTCTGTGGAAGGAGGGCTATGCACTGAGAGATGTCTGGGTGTACTCCCTGGATAATCACTTTTTGAGAGGACTAGATGACAGTCAGACCCAAGTCCCTGAAGGGGTTCAATGTGAAATTCAGAGGGTTTGCAGCACCCTGGTCTGTGCTAGGATGCATCTAGGTAGGGGTAAATCTCACAGTCTTTTGTCCTGCAAAATAGTATCCTTGGAGCCAGACACAGCCTTTTGAAGAAGCAAACAAGCCAGCAGGTATGGCAGTGAACTAATAATATGTACATACATATATACATACAGTTTTAGAAGTTGCCTTTGTCTTTGGTTTTGCAGCTGTTGTCGGTTTGATATATAAATGTTGAGGTCTGAATACACCCTCAGAAGCCGGTGCGTGCTCAGCGGCTCCAGACCCATCTGAGGGAGATACATCCATCAGTCCAATACCTTGAGTATCTTGCAGCATGCCAGACTCCACATGGGTGTTGCTAGAGGCCTGCGACTCGAAGGTAGCGGGTATCAGGGGCTACGAAAGCGCCTCACTGAGTACCGGCGAACCGGTGACTGGCTTAGGAGAAGCTTTGTCGTCGGTTTTGGATCTCGACTGCCTTTCTCTGTCCTTTTCTTTGCGTTTTTTTATGTACTCCGGTAGTCGGATTGCTATCCGACGACATATTTGAGTAGTTAAATAGGTTTCCAAAATACTTTGATGCAAAAATATACCGACGCTTAATAGTGGGTTGGTTAAATCTAGCACAAAACCGACAGTCAGGCACGTTGTGATCAGGGCCTAGGCAAGGATTACAGTATAAATGGAAATCCTTATGAGGTATTTGCTTCCTACAAGTAATACAATTATTAACTTTTTCTGACATCGGTAAAGAGCAAGAAAAAAGTTTCCCCAACGGGGTACCTAGCTTTAGTGAAGACTTTGGTTCAGAAACTCATACTCGAATATTTCAGTAGTCGGCCGACCGGCACTTGCAAAATGCTTCTGCTTCGGGCATCACGCAGCAAGAAAGAGTAAAGAAAATGGCGTCAGCTGTATGTTTTATACTCCTGATGACCTGACGTCATGGAAGAGAAGACAGCAACCGATGCAGGACCCAAGACTTTGGAATTCAGGCCAACTCGAGGGCAACCTGCCAGCAGATTGCCCAAATGTAATGACTGCAACAGTGAAACACGAAGAACATCTGTACTATGTTCTTCGTGTTTCACTGTTGCAGTAATCACACTTGGGTTTTCTTCCCAAATATGAAGAAAGGGTGGAGGCAGCCAAGAAGAGTTGAAGCTGGCTAGTATGCCTTGCAGGACTGCTGTTGCAAAACCCACCCTGGATTTGGAAAAGATAGGCAGGTGGAAATGCTTGGCAAAGGTGTGTACAGAACTCCAGGTAGCAGTTTCCAGAATGTCCCTGGCAGGGACTCCCCAGAGGAATGCTGTAGAGGTAGAAGTTGCCCTAGTGGAATGTGTTCTGACCCCCTGACGGGTTGGTTTCCCATGGTGTTTGTAGCAGAAATGGATACAGTGTGCTATCCACTTGGAAATTGTTTGTTTTGAAATGGCCTTGCCCTCCGCCCCTGGTGCAAAAAATACAGTTGTGTACACTTACCATAAATGTAGACGTTAGAGTGTATTCATTGTTGCAGTCATCACATTTGGGTCATCTGCCTGCAGGTAGCCCTCAGTCAGCCTGAATACCACAGTCTTGGGATTTCTGCGTCAGATGCTGTTGCTTCTTCCATGACGTCAGGACGTCATGGGTATAAAACAAGCAGCTGATGTCATTACATCAGTTTTTCATGCCCCAAATATCATGAGCCCCCTAAATAGGAAGCAATTACATGGTGTGGAACACCCCCAGCAAAAAGCAAATGCCAATGATATAAGGTATGCCAAACAAAAAGGATAGGTAGAAGTAAAGAGAAGTCAGGGGGCTGGAGGGAGGGTAACCAGGACTGCAACAGTGAATACACTCGAACATCTACATTTATGGTAAGTGTACACAACTGTACTATGTTCTTCGTGTTTCACTGTTGCAGTCATCATATTTGGGTTTATTCTCAAAGTGGAAGATGGATGCAGGCAGACAGGAAGCTTTAGGGCTGGCAAGCCGGCCCTGTAAGACTGCTGTAGCAAATCCAGCTCTGGATTTAGAAAAGATGGGTAAGTGGTAATGCTTGGTGAAGGTGTGTACAGAGCTCCAGGTTGCAGCTTCCAGGATGTCCCTGGCTGGGATTCCCCTGAGAAATGCTGTAGAGTTTGACGTAGCCCTAGTGAAATGTGTTTTGATCCCCTGTGAGGCAGGTTTCGCATGGCATTTGCAGCAGAAATGGATGCAGTGTGCTATCCACATAGAAATGGTTTGCTCTCTGCCCGTGTAACAAAACTGACTAGCAGCTGGTCAGATTTTCAGAAAGGTTTTGTCGTGTCCAGATAGAACCTAAGCTGCTGTGCATGTCCAAGGAGTGCAGGATCCTTTCCCCTGTATTCTGAGGCTTAGGGAAAAAGGTTGACAAATGAATGGATTGGTTTAAAGCCACACTAGATACCACCTTTGGCATAAATGATGGGTTAGTCCTGAGGGAACCCTGTCCGCATGAAAGATAATGAAGGGTTTTTTCATGGACATAAGGGCCTGCAATTCAGACACTTGTCTTGCTGAAGTGATGGCTAGAAGTAAAGCTGTTTTCCAGGAGAGGAATTTTAACTCTGCTGAAGCAGCAGGTTCAAAGGGTGGAAGTGTGAGTTTTTCCAATACAAAGTTAAGGTCCCAGGCTGGAGTAGTAGCTCTCCTGGGGAGGGGGGGGGGGGGCTTAAATTTTTTGGCTCCTCTCAAGAACTGTTTGACCAGAGGGTAAGAGAAAAGGGGTGGTACAGTATTATAATGAAATGAGATGGCAGAGGCAGGAATCTTAATTGTAGAGAAGGACAGGCCTTTGTGTAACATTTCTGTTAAGTAATCTAGTACATGAGGTAAGCTAGGCACATCTGTGTCCATTCCTTGAGAATGGCTCCAAGAACAGCATCTTTTCCACTTTTCTGAATAGGATTTTCTAGTAGTAGGCCTTTTTGCCTTCAGGATGACATCCAGCACCTGTTTACTGAGGGTTCAGGGGATGAACCAGGCTGCTAGGTTCAGGGTTGTAACTGAGGATGCAAAATCTGGCCCTTCTGCTGGGACAGCAGGGAGGGGGTTGGAGGCAGATGCCCAGGTGGCAGTACTGTCAGACTGCGCAAAGGTGGGTACCAATGCTGGTGTGGCCAGTCTGGTGCAATCACTGTTGTCTTTGGCTTGTCCTGTTTTATCTTTAGTAGAACCTTCGAGAGGAGGGGCAGAGGGGGAAAGGCATAGATTGAGAGGTTTTCCCATGTAAAGGGCAGACCATTCACTTTCCAGGATTGGCTGTGGGGAGTTCTGGTGCAATATTTGCTCAACTGAAAGTTCTGAGGGGAAGTGAAGAGGTCTACCTCTGGTGTTCCCCACCTGTGAATCAGCAGCTTGAACAATTTGGGTTCCCGTTTCCACTCGTGCGGGTCCATTAGATTTCTGCTTAAGTCATCTGCCAGTGAATTTAGTTTGCCTGGCAGAAATTGAGCTTGCAGGTGCACTTGGTTGCTCAAGGCTGTGTCCCACAAAGCCATGGCTAACCTGCAGAGTGTGTAGGAAAGGGTTCCCCCCCTGCTTGTTTATGTACCACATAACTGTAGTGCTGTCTGTCTCTATCAATAGCTGCCCTGGAAGAATAAGGCATTTGAAGACTGTCAGAGCATTCTGTACAGCTAACATTTCTTTCTGACTGATATGCAGGTGCATTTGCTTTGGGCTCCATTTGTCTTTAATACCTTGTCCTGCCATGCGAGCCCCCCCATGTAGAGCCTGATGCGTCTGTTAGGGCTTGGATGGCAGGGGGTAGAGTGAGAGGGAGTCCTTTGTTGTGGTAGCAGGCCTCTGCCCACCGAAGAAACTCTGCCCTTAGGCAAGGAATGACAGGAATTATTGTTTCCAAGTTATGAGAAAGTTGACACCAGAGACCTTTTAGGTACCACTGAAGTTTCCTCATATGCAGTCTTGCATATGGAATTAGTAGAATGCAAGAGGTCATGATCCCTAGGGCTTGCAGTATTTTTCTTGCAGATAGCTGGGTTTTAGTGGCCAGTAGATTGAAGTAGTTTGTCAAATACATTTGTTTTTCTGGAGTGAGCAGTGCCATCTGGGAAGTTGTGTTCAAGCTTTCTCCCAGGAATACAATCTGTTGGCTGGATACCTGATGCGATTTCTTTTTGTTGATGGCGTACCCAGTGAAGTTAGATGTCTCTTTACAAATGTCAGGTGCTAGAGTAGCAATTCCTGACTGTCCGCCCGAATCAGGCATTCTTGCAAGTATGTGTAAATTAAAATTTTTCTCTGCCTGCAACATGCAATGGCTGGAGCTAGGCATTTTGAGAATACCCTGGGCGCAGTAGATAAGCCAAAGGGAAGTGCAGAGAAAATACAGTTTTGTACCTACCATAAATGTAGATGTTCGAGTGTATACACTGCTGCAGTCATTACACTTGGGTTATCCTGCCATCAGGCGGTTCCCCAGTCGGCCTGAGTTCCAAAGTCTTGGTCCGGCGTCGGTTGCTGTCGCCTCCTCCCTGACGTCA
This sequence comes from Protopterus annectens, assembly GCF_019279795.1. Classification (NCBI taxonomy): domain Eukaryota; kingdom Metazoa; phylum Chordata; order Ceratodontiformes; family Protopteridae; genus Protopterus; species Protopterus annectens. Next base: position 1,329,221,955 of record NC_056735.1, read on the forward strand.
GTGCGGCAAGGGTATACAAGATGTAGCTGACGCCATTTTCTTCAGTTTTTCTTGCCCCAGATGTCAGGTGCCCCCAAATAGGTAGGCAATTCAAATTGCTAATAAAACATGCATAAGAAAAGCAAACAACAACTTTCAGCTACCAGCAAATACTCCCCATATGTAGCAAAGGGTAGAAGACATAGGTACGTACCAGCAAGTAAGAGGGGAAGAAGGGAGGGTAACCTGGACTGCAGCAGTGTATACACTCGGACACCTACATTTATGGTAGGTACAAAACTGTACTATGTTCATAGTGTTACACTGCTGCAGTCATTACACTTGGGTAGAATCCCAAAGCTGAGGTAGGGTGGCTGGTTCTATAAGGCAGTAGGGGCGGCTATAAGGCCCTGCAGCATGCCAGTGGCGAAGCCAGCTCTGGATTTAGAGTACAGAGGCAGATGGTAATGCTTGGTGAAGGTATGCACAGAACTCCCAAGTTGCTGCTTCCAAAATACCCTTGGTAGGTACTCCTCTGAGGTAGGCAGTTGAAGTGGCTGTTGCCCTAGTGGAGTCCAATGCTGCTAGGTACAGGTTTCCCATGGTGTGTATAGCAGAAACGTATACAATGTCCTATCCATTTTGAAATAGTCTGTTTTGATTTGAAATGGCTTTTCCCTGTGTTCCTGCAGCATATGCTACCAATAGTTGTTCAGATTTCCTGAAAGCTTTGGTTTTGTCCAAGCAGAAGCGTAACTGCCTGTGAATGTCCAAGGAATGCAGTAGTCTCTCCCCTTTATTCTGTGGTTTTGGATATAAAGTTGGCAAATGAATAGTTTGGTTTAGAGCCACACTGGATACCACCTTTAGCATAAACTTAGGGTTAGTTCTTAAAGACACCCTGTCCTGGTGGAAAATGAGGAAAGGTTCCACTGCCATTAGTACCTGTAATTCTGAAACTCTTCGTGCTGATGTTATTGCCAGGAGCAGAGCAGTTTTCCAAGAGATATATTTTAATTCTGCTGTGTTAGCTGGCTCAAAAGGAGGTAAAGTCAATTTTTCCAAAAAAAGTTGAGGTCCCAAGTTGGAGTAGGTGCTCTACGGGGCGGTCTTGTGTTTTTAGCCCCTCTGAGCTACTGTCTTAGTAAAGGATTAGAGAAAATTGGTGGTTCCGTGTTGTAATGAGCAGAGATGGCAGAGGCGTGGATCTTGATGGATGAGAAGGAGAGGCCTTTGTCCAGCATCTCAGTTAAATATTGTAGTAGCTGAGGAATGTTTGGAACATGAGGGTCAAGGCTGTGTGCTTGGTTCCAGGCACAGAATCTCTTCCATTTATCCGAATAGGCTTTCCTGGTACTAGGCCTTCTGGCCTCCAGAATGACATCCATAACAGCTTTGGAGAGCGGCATTGACTGCTTGACTAATGAATCTTCCATGCAGCTAGGTTTAAGGTCTTTAGCTGGCTGTGTAGTATCTGATTGTTGTGCTGAGTCAGCAGATGCGGGATTTCAGGCAAAATCCATGGTGGTCCTTCTGCTAAGTTCTTCAAGATTGGGTACCAGTGCTGGCATGGCCAGTCTGGTGTAATCAGGATCATCTTTGGCTCTTCTTGCCTGGGTTTTATGAGTACCTTTGGCAGGAGAGGTAGTTCTGGGAAAACGTATACTTGTAGGTTTTTCCAGCTGAATGAGTGGGCATCCACTTTCCATGCTTGTGGATGGTTAACTCCTTGTGCAGAATTTCTGTAGCTGGCAGTTCATTGGGGATGCAAACAGATCTATGTCCGGGCTCCACCATTTCTGTGTTATCATTCTGAATATCTGTGGATTCAATTCCCATTTGTGGGGATCCATGATGTTTCTTCTTACGTCGTCTGCCAGTGCGTTTTTCTCTCCTGGCAGGAATTGTGCTTGCAGATGAACTTGATAGTTTAGAGCTGTGTTCCACAAGGTCATGGCTTGCCTGCAGAGGGGGTAGGACCGACTGCCCCCCTTGCTTGTTTATGTACCACATAACTGTAGTGTTGTCTGTTTTTAGTAGTAGTTGTCCTGGATGCAGCAGGTCCTTGAAAGCTAGAAGTGCATTTTGTACAGCTAGCATCTCTTTTTGATTGATATGAAGATGCCTTTGTTCTGCGGGTTACCTGCCCTGAATACAGTTGCCCGCCATGTGTGCTCCCCAGGCATAGTCTGATGCATCTGTTGTCAGTGTTTGCCTGGCTGTGGGTTGAGTAAAAGGCTGTCCCTTGTTGAGGTGACAAGCTTAAGCCCACCATTGAAGCTCCTGTTGAAGGCAAAGAATTAGTGGTATAACTTGTTTCCAAACTTTGACAGTGTTGAGACCATACATTCTTTAGGTACCATTGTAGTTTCCTCGTATGCAGTCTGGCATATGGAATTAGTAGTATGCAAGATGCCATGTAACCCAAGGCCTGCAGAATTTTTCTTACAGGGAGTTGAGTCTTTGTTGCCATCAACTGAAAGTATTGAGTCAGTTGTCCTTGCTTGTCTGGCGTGAGATAAGCCATCTGGGCCGTTGTGTTCAAGCTGGCACCCAGGAATATTATCTCTTGTGAGGACACTAGTTTTGATTTCTTTTCGTTTACTGTGTACCCCAGGCAACTTAACTTTTTTACAAACGCCAGATGCTTTAGAAGAATGTCCTTGTTCTCTGCTTGAATCAGGCAGTCGTCCAGGTACGGATAAATCTGAATTCCTTTCTGTCTGCAAAATGCAATTACTGGTGCCAGGCACTTCGTGAAGACCCTGGCCGCAGTAGATAAGCCAAAGGGCAGTGCAGAGAATTGATAATGCATTGAACCAGCTACGAATCTGTGGTATCTTCTGCAGTTTTGTCTGATAGGGACATGCAGGTATGCCTCCTTGAGGTCCAATGTCACGAGCCAAGCTTTCTTGCCCAGCATGGGAAGAAGCTGCTGTAGTGTCAACATTTTGAATTTTGGAACATCCAGGTAAGTGTTTAGAGAAGAAAGATCCAGAATGGGCCTCCAGGCTTTGTCCTTCCTGGGAACCAGAAAGAGTCTTGAGTAAAACCCTTGTCCTTGCTCCTGTGGAGGTACCTTTTGAATAGCTCCCATATCCATGAGTGCTGTAATTTGGTTTTGAGCCTCTGCCCATTGATGTGGTGGCAGATTTGGCATTCCTTTTAACCCTGGCAGAGTGTGAAAGTGGAACCTGTAACCTTGAGATACAATGTTGAGAAATCATTTGTCTTTGGTGATCATATGCCAATTGTGATAGAAAAGTGCCAGTTTTCCTCCAAAGGGGGCTGCCAAGAGAGAGTTGTTTGGCAGCTGTAGTGGGAAGTCACTGGGGCTACTTTTTATAAGGTTGGGGCCTGTCTTCCCCTTCTTTCTGTCCTGATGCAACCCACTGTCGAGGCCTGTAAGGACCTTGTGGTTGACCTCTACCTCTTGGATGTCTGTATCTGCCCCTTTGAGGTCCGTCTGTCACTGGAAAGGACCAATTCTTAGTTGGACAATTTCTGCTAAATCTAGGAGGCAGAACCTGCAAGAAATCCTTCACCGTTTGCATAGATTTTGCCTTATCCTCCATTTTCTTTAATAATACTTCTGCCTTAACTCCAAATAACACATCCTGCTGCAAAGGTGCAGCCAATAATTTTGCTTTAACATGATCTGGTAATGTATGTTCTTTTAACCAAGCATGTCTTCTAATGACAGAGCCTGTAACGGCTGCTCTACAAGAGGCCTCTAAAGAATCAAAACCACATTGCAAAGTATGTTTTCCCACCTGTTCAATTGCATGCAATAAAACCCTCCTGCATTTTTTTAAAAGTAGGAGGATCTGAATCTGGAAGCATTTTTTGCTTCAACTGAGACAGTAGAAATAGATATTTTAGCATGTGCAACTGGCAATTTAAGGCTCTCATTGCTAAAGTTGCAGACGTGTATACTTTCTTTCCCCATCTGTCTAATGCTCTGGAATCTCTGGTCAGAGGGGGCTGGATTATTGGCTGATGAGGCCTTAACCCCTTTGGGTCCCTGAGAAATAGTTTCAGGGTCAGCAACAGGGCTTTTGTACAGAAATTTGTGAGAGTCAGGGACTCTGTAGTATCTATCAGGTTTAACTGGGGCTGGAGGTAAGGAATCAGGATTTACGCTGGATTCAGTATACACATCATCCACAATGTCCAACACTGGCGGAATAGCAAGGGGTCTGTGTTGACATAATAAAAGGAAGTCTCTGAGCCTTTTCTTGGATTCGGAGTAATCCTGGCCTTCCCAATGGAAAATGCTCCCTCATGGTGTGCAAGGTTTTCTCAAAGGAGTAGTCTTTAGGTGGAGAGGCTAATGGAATTGACTCCTCAGCATCAGAATCCTCATAAGGGGGTAAAGAGTATCCTAGGTCTGAGGATGAATCTGAAGAGATGGACACCTGGTCGGATGAGTCATAGTCTGCATCCAGTTTAAGCCTTTTATCAGGAGGGGGATGGGACCCCCTGATCAAAGTGATTAGGTCTTCGGCCATTTTGAGCATTTGTTTCTTAGGCATGGAGGCCTGTGCAGGAGAATGCTGAATTTGTTTCTTTGATTTTAAATCTGGTTTAGACTTAGCAGAGGGTTTTAATGCTTAACTGAGTAGGTCAGAAAACACCCTTTGAAGCTGCGGGCAGCTCAGCTACTCCGGATCCCTCTGAAGGGTTAGTTTCGGTAGGCTGATTAACTTGTGCTTCCGAAGGCCCAGCCATCTCCACGTGGGAATCAGAGGCGGCCTGTCGTTCTACAGAAGCGGTCGTTAGGGGCTGCGAAGGCGCCTCGCTGAAAACAGGAGAACCGGCGACTGGCCTAGAAGAGGCTTTGTCATCAGTTTTGGGCCTCGGATGCCTATCCTTGTCTTTGCGCTTTTTATGTATTCCGTTCGTCGGAAGTTCTGATGGCATGGTATAATTGAATTTTCTACCAAAATAATGTCGGGCAAAGTCAAACCGATGTTTAATAGTGCATTTGTTAAACCTAGCACAAAACCGACAACCAGTGACGTTGTGGTCTGGGCCTAGGCATGGGATACAATAAGAATGGAAATCCTTATGAGGTATTTGCTTCCCACAAGAAATACAGCTAACTTTTACTGACATCGGTCTGCGGCAAGAAAAAGTTTCCCCAACAGGGTACTTAGCTTTGTAGAAGACTTCGGTTCTGGATTCGGAATGAAAATCTCAGGAGATGGCTGACCGGCACCTGCAAACTGCTTTTGCTTCTGGCACTGCGCAGCAAGAAAGACTGAAGAAAATGGCGTTGGCTGCATCTTATATACCCCTGCCGCACTGATGTCAGGAAAGTACAGTTTTGTACCTACCATAAATGTAGATGTCCGATAGGTATGCATCTGCAGTCATCACATATGGGTTGTCCCGCCTCAGGCAGCCCTTCAGTCAGCCGGATTCCAAAGTCTGGGTCTGGCCTCGGCTGATGTTGCACTTTCCCCGACGTCAGAGCGTCTGGGGTATAAAAGCATCAGCCGACGCCATCTTCCTCAGTTTTTCTTGCCCCAGATGCCAGGTGCCCTCTAGGAAGGCTAAATTTGGAGAAATGCAATAAAATTCCAAACATTTGCAAATATATATATATATATATATATATATATATATATATACATACATATATATATATACATACATACACAAACAAATACACCATTACAGATCCCCCAGCTAGCTAATGGAGGGGTAAGCACCCTAGGAATACCACAGAGGGGAAGGAGGGAGAGTAAACCTGACTGCAGATGCATACCTATCGGACATCTACATTTATGGTAGGTACAAAACTGTACTATGTCCTTCAAGGATGCATCTGCAGTCATCACATATGGGTAGAATACCATAGCCAATCTGGGGGTGGAGGAACTAAGTAAAGGATGGTGTAGTTAAGATACCCTGCAGGACTGCCGTAGCAAAGCCTGCTCTGGATCTGGAGTATAGAGGTAAATTGTAATGCTTGGCAAACGTATGCACGGAGCTCCATGTAGCAGCTTCTAAAATGTCCTTGGTAGCCACCCCTCTTAGGAAGGCTGTGGTTGTGGCTCTCGTGGAATGAGGTCTAATGTTTGCTGGCACAGGTTTTCCATGAAAGGAGTAACAAAATCGAATGCAATTTCCTATCCATTTTGAAATTGTCTGTTTGGAAATTGCTTTTCCTTGTGCCCCAGCAGCATATGCTACAAACTGGTCAGTCTTTCTGTAACTTTTAGTTCTGTCCAAGTAGTAGCGCAATTGTCTGTGTATGTCCAGGGTGTGCAGAAGTTTCTCCCCTTTATTTTGTGGTTTTGGGAAGAATGTAGGCAAGTGAATTGCTTGGTTCAAGGATACCTTGGATACCACCTTTGGCATAAATGTAGGATTGGTTCTCAAAGAAACTCTGTCTTGATGAAAGATAAGAAATGACTGCACTGCCATTAAAGCTTGTAACTCAGATACTCTTCTTGCTGAGGTTATGGCCAGAAGGAATGCAGTTTTCCAAGACAGAAACTGTAGATCCGCCGATGCTGCTGGTTCAAAGGGAGGAAGTGTTAGTTTTTCCAACACAAAGTTAACGTCCCAAGTAGGTAGAGGTGGTCTCCTTGGAGGATTGATGTTTTTGACTCCTCTTGGAAACCGTCTTAGGAGAAGATGCGAGAAGACAGGTGGATTAACATTGTATTCTGCTGAAATTGCTGAGGCATGTATCTTAATGGAAGAGTAAGACAGGCCATTGTGGAACAATTCTGCCAAATATTCCAGTATATGTGCCATGTTCATCACTGTCACATCTAGGCCTTTTGTTGTGTTCCAAGTGTGAAATCTTTTCCATTTTGCTGAATATGCCTTCCTTGTGGAAGGTCGGCGAGCTTCCAAAATAATATCCTTCACTCTCTGGGATAGGTTATCCTGGGGAGGAGTCATGGTATTCTCCAGGCAGTTAGCTGCAAGGTTTTCAGGTTGGAATGCAGAGTCTTGAAATTGTGCTGCGTCAGTAGAAGTGGCCATAGGGGGAGAGGCCACGGTTTCGTCTGTGACATGCTGTTTAACAGTAGGTACCAGTGCTGCCTTGACCAGTTTGGAGCTATCAGAATCACTCTGGGCTGCTCTGCCCTGATCTTCAGTAAAACCTTGGTCATTAATGGGAGAGGTGGAAAAGCATAGGCTGTTAGAGCTTTCCAGCTGAAAGAGAGAGCGTCCACTTTCCATGCTTGTGGGTGGTATGTCCTTGAGCAGAATG